>NW_022651117.1:0-28210 GCF_004027225.2 Strigops habroptila | reverse complement strand
GGGGGGTCCCTGTGGGTGCCCCCGGGGTCACCCCTGGCCCCCCCCAGACGAGCCGTGTCTGCAGCTGCGCAGGAACGTGTTCTTCCCCAAGAGCAGGGAGCTGGAGGTGAGCGGGGCCCCGCGTGTGGGGCACCCCCAGGTGTGGGGCACCCCCAGGTGTGGGGCACCCCCAGGTGTGGGGCACCCCCCAGGTGTGGGGCTGCCTGGGGGGTTCCTGGGGGGAGGGAGGGGAGGGGAAGGGGAGCATGTGTGGGTCACAGTGTGGGTTGCTATGGGGTGCTGTGGGTCACTATGGGGCGCTATGGGGTGATGTGTGGGTCTCTATGGGGTGCTGTGGGTCTCTATGGGGTGCTCTGGGTCACTATGGGGTGTTCTGGGGTGATGTGTGGGTCTCTCTGGGGCGCTGTGGGTCACTATGGGGTGCTATGGGGTGATGTGTGGGTCTCTATGGCGTGCTGTGGGTCACTATGGGGTGCTATGGGGTGCTGTGTGGGTCTCTCTGGGGCGCTGTGGATCACTATGGGGTGCTGTGTGGGGCTCTGGGGTGCTGTGTGGGTCTCTATGGGGCGCTGTGGGTCACTATGGGGTGCTCTGGGGTGCTGTGTGGGTCTCTCTGGGGCGCTGTGGGTCGCTATGGGGTGCTGCATGGGGCTCTGGGGTGCTGTGTGGGGCTCTCTGGGGCGCTGTGGGTCACGCTGTGGGTCTCAGCTGCAGTCGGAGGCGCTGCTGCGGCTGCTGTACGAGGACGCGCGGGGGCAGGTCCTGGGGGGGCGCCTCCCGCTGGACCCCCCCCAGGCCCTGGCCCTGGGGGCTCTGAGCTGCCGCCTGCGCCTGGGCCCCTTCCAGCCGGGGCAGCACACGGCGCGCGCCATCAGGTACGGGGGGACGGGGGGCACCGGGACCCAGGGGGGACAGAGACCCATAGACACCATAGAGACCCATAGAGACCATAGAGAGAGACCCATAGAGACCATAGAGACCCATAGAGACCAGAGAGACCAGAGAGACCATAGAGACACATAGAGACCATAGAGACCAGAGAGACCATAGAGACACATAGAGACCAGAGAGACCATAGAGACACATAGAGACCCATAGAGACCCACAGAGACCATAGAGACCCATAGACACCATAGAGACACAGAGAGACCGTGGAGACCATAGAGGCCAGAGAGACCATGAGACCATAGAGACCCATAGAGACCCATAGAGACCATAGAGACCACAGAGACCATAGAGACCATAGAGACCATAGAGACACATAGAGACCATAGAGACCCATAGAGACCCATAGAGACCCATAGAGACCATAGAGACCACAGAGACCATAGAGACCATAGAGACCCAGAGAGACCAGAGAGACCAGAGAGACCCATAATAACCCACTGCGACCCCTAGTGACCCATGAGGACCCCTGCACCCTGCCCCCCGGTGACCCACAGCCTCCCCCCCCATTGTGACCCCCCCGTCCCCCCAGGCCGCTGGTGCCGGAGCTGCTGCCGCGGGCGGCGCCGCGGGGCTGGGGGGGGGCTGTGGGGGGCGCTCGTGCGCCGCGGCCCCCGGGAGCCCCCCCCCGAGCAGCGGCTGCTCGAGGCCTTCGCCCGCACCCCCGGGCCCGGGGCCCCCCCCGCGGAGCTGCACCGGGACTTCCTGCGGCGCTGCCACGCGCTGCCCGGCTACGGGTGAGGGGGGGCCCAGGGACACCCCCCATGGGACACCCCCCCAGGGGACACCCCCCCCAGGGGACACCCCCCATGGGACACCCCCCCAGGGGACACCCCCCCCCATGGGACACCCCCGGACACCCCCCCCCATGGGACCCCCCCCAGGGGACACCCCCACCCATGGGACACCCCCCAGGGGACACCCCCCCCCATGGGACACCCCCCCATGGGACCCTCCCCCATGGGACACCCCCCCCCAGGGGACACCCTCCCCCAGGGGACACCCCCCCCATGGGACACCCCCACCCATGGGACACCCCCCCCCCATGGGACACCCCCCCCATGGGACACCCCCACCCATGGGACACCCCCCATGGGACATCCCTCCCCATGGGACACCCCCTCCCATGGGACAACCCCCCAGGGGACACCCCCCCACGGACCCCCCCCCCCCAGGGGACACCCCCACCCATGGAACACCCCCCATGGGACACTCCCATGGAACACCCTCCCCCATGTGACCCCCCCATGGGACACCCCCCATGGGACACCCCCATGGGACACCCCCACCCATGGGACGCCCCAATGGAAGACCCCTATGGGACCCCCCCAGTGAGACATCCAATGGGACACCCCCACGGGACCCCCCCCGGACCCCGCCCCCATGGGACAATGGGACATGCCCGGGACCCCCCAGACACCCCCATGGGACCCCACAGGAACCTCCCGACCCATGGGACCCCCCCCCCGGCCCCCCAGTGCCCCCCCTTCCTGCACCCCCCAAGTGCACCCGGGGGCTGGAGGGGACCCAGGACCCCCCTTCCCCCCCCCCAGATGCGCCTTCTTCCCGGGGGCCATCGAGCGTCCCCCCGGGGGGCTGCTGGGCCGGGGGGGGCTGCGGCCCGTCACCGTCGCCGTGGGGCTGGAGGGGGTCACCATCATCGACCCCCGGGAGAAGGTACGGGGCATGTGTGGGGCAGGATCGGGCCCACAGGGGGGTTTATGGGGCAGGATCGGGCCCACAGGGGGGAGTCTATGGGGCAGGATCGGACCCAGAGCAAGATGTATGGGGCAGGATTGGGCCCACAGTGGATCTGTGGGGCAGGATCAGGCCCACAATGAGGTTTATGGGGTGGGATTGGGCCTACAGTAGAATCTATGGGGCAGCATCAAGTCTGGGGGGGTCTGTGGGGCAGGATGGGGGCTGGCATGGCGGGGGGACAGTTGTGGGACTCCATGGGGCAGGGGGAGGAGGCTGTGGGGCAGCCGTGGGGCTGACCCCTCCCCCCCCGCCCCCCAGCACGTGCTGCTGACGCTGACCTACCCCGAGCTGTGCTGGGAGCTGGTGGGCGCCGTGGGGCAGGAGGGGGACGACGCTGTGGGGCAGGAGGGGGATGAGGCCGCGGGGCCCCCCCAGCTCTGGCTGGAGTTCGATGGTGACCACGAGGGAGCCCCCGTGAACCGGCTGCTGCGGGTGTTCTCCCCACAGGTCTGGCACTTGGGGGGCACTTGGGGGGCAGTGCAGGTGTTGGGAGGTGTTGGGGGGCACTAGGGGGTGGTTATGGGGCACTGGGGGGTGTTGTGGGGCACTGGGAGTGGTTGTGGGGCCCTGTGTGGTGGTTGTGGGGCAGGGGGGGCAGTTGTGGGGCACTGGGGGTGGCTGTGGGTCATTGTGTGGTGGTTATGGGGCACTATGGGGTGGTTGTGGGGCACTATGGGGCAGCTGTTGGGCACGGGGGGCAGTTGTGGGTCGCTGTGTGGTGGTTATGGGGCACTGGGGTGCAGTTGTGGGGCACTGGGGGTGCAGTTGTGGGGCATGGGGCGGTTGTGGGGCACTGGGTGTGCAGTTGTGGGGCACGGGGGGCAGTTGTGGGGCAGGGGGGTGGTTATGGGGCACTATGGGGCGGTTGTGGGGCACGGGGGGTGGTTGTGGGGCACAGGGCATGGTTATAGGGCACTATGGGGCAGTTGTGGGGCATGGGGGGCGGTTGTGGGGCACTATGGGGCGGTTGTGGGACACTATGGGGCAGTTATGGGGCACTATGAGGCAGTTGTGGGGCACTAGGGGGCGGTTATGGGGCACTATGGGGCGGTTGTGGGGCACTATGGGGCAGTTGTGGGGCACTATGGGGCGGTTATGGGGCAGTTGTGGGGCACTATGGGGTGGTTATGGGCACTATGGGGCAGTTGCGGGGCACTATGGGGCGGTTATGGGGCAGTTGTGGGGCACTATGGGGCGGTTATGGGGCACTATGGGGCGGTTGTGGGGCACTATGGGGCACTATGGGGCGGTTGTGGGGCACTATGGGGCGGTTATGGGGCACTATGGGGCGGTTGTGGGGCACTACGGGGTGGTTGTGGGGCACTATGGGGCACTATGGGGCGGTTGTGGGGCACTATGGGGCGGTTATGGGGCACTATGGGGCAGTTGTGAGGCCCTATGGGGTGGTTGTGGGGCACTATGGGGCACTATGGGGCACTATGGGGCAGGGGGGGTGCGGCGGTGGGTCGCGTGCTGACGGCGCCCCCAGGCGGAGCTGATGAGCGCGCTCATCGAGTGCTGCATCGAGCTGGGGGGGGCGGGGCCGGCGCAGGCCCCGCCCCCGGCCACAGCCCCGCCCCCGGAGAGCCCCGCCCCCGAGCCCCCCGCGCGGGGCGCCCCCTGGCGGCCGCGGCTGCAGCGCTTGAACACGATCGACTACGTGCAGGAGGGTGCGCGGGGGGGGGGGTCGCGGGGGGGGAGGGCGGGGGGGGAGGGATCGTGGGGGGGGTCGCGGGGGGGGGCGGGGTTCGGGGGGGGGGCGGGGGGGTCCCGGTCGCCGCTGACCCCCCCGTGCCCCCCCAGGGCAGCAGCTGCGGCGGGTGAGGCCCCCCCGGCGCTCCGCGTCCTTCTTCGGGCGCGGCGGCTCCTACAGCGCCGGGACGGGGGGGGCGGAGCAGGGCTGAGCCCCCCCCCCCGGGATGGGAGCACCCACCGGGAGCACCCAGCACCCACCGGGAGCACCCATTGAGAGCCCCCAGCACCCATTGAGAGCCCCCAGCACCCAGCGGGAGCACCCAGCACCCATTGAGAGCTCCCAGCACCCACTGGGAGCACCCATTGATAGCCCTCAGCACCCACTGGGAGCACTCATTGAGAGCCCTCAGCACCCACCGGGAGCACCCAGCACCCACTGGGAGCACCCAGCACCCATTGAGAGCCCCCAGCACCCACCAGGAGCACCCACTGAGAGCCCTCAGCACCCACCGGGAGCACCCAGCACCCACTGGAAGCATTGGGAGCCCCCCAGCACCCATTAAGAGCACTCAGCACCCATTGGGAGCCCCCCAGCACCCACCGGGAGCCCCCAGCCGAGGGGCCCCAAGCACCCTCTTGGTCCCACCCACCCTCACTCATGAACACGCGGCCCCGTCGTGGGGCTCAATCCGGGGCTAATTCCGGGCGGTTTGGTTCCCGCTGGGGCCGGCGGCTGCAACACGTGTTGGCGACACACATGAACACGCATGAACACGCGTGTGCGTGTCACAGAGCCGCTCTTCACCCACCCCATGGGGTCCTTCGTGCCTCCCCCAGGCGCTGACCATCACGTCTCTGCACAAAACCACCCCAAAACCGCCGTTACTGCACCATGTACCCCCTTTCCTCCATCATTTACCCCTTTCCTCCATCATTTACCCCTTTCCTCCATCATTTACCCCTTTCCTCCGTCATTTACCCCTTTCCTCCGTCATTTACCCCTTTCCTCCGTCATTTACCCCTTTCCTCCATCATTTACCCCCTTTCCTCCATCATTTACCCCTTTCCTCCGTCATTTACCCCCTTTCCTCCGTCATTTACCCCCTTTCCTTCATCATTTACCCCTTTCCTTCATCATTTACCCCCTTTCCTCCGTCATTTATCCCCTTTCCTTCATCATTTACCCCTTTCGTTCATCATTTACCCCTTTCCTTCATCATTTACCCCTTTCCTCCATCATTTACCCCCTTTCCTCCATCATTTACCCCTTTCCTTCATCATTTACCCCCTTTCCTCCGTCATTTACCCCCTTTCCTTCATCATTTACCCCTTTCCTTCATCATTTACCCCCTTTCCTCCGTCATTTATCCCCTTTCCTTCATCATTTACCCCTTTCGTTCATCATTTACCCCTTTCCTTCATCATTTACCCCTTTCCTCCATCATTTACCCCCTTTCCTCCATCATTTACCCCTTTCCTTCATCATTTACCCCCTTTCCTCCGTCATTTACCCCTTTCCTCCGTCATTTACCCCCTTTCCTTCGTCATTTACCCCTTTCCTCCGTCATTTACCCCCTTTCCTTCATCATTTACCCCTTTCGTTCATCATTTACCCCTTTCCTTCATCATTTACCCCTTTCCTCCATCATTTACCCCCTTTCCTCCATCATTTACCCCCTTTCCTTCATCATTTACCCCCTTTCCTCCGTCATTTACCCCTTTCCTCCGTCATTTACCCCCTTTCCTCCGTCATTTACCCCCTTTCCTTCGTCATTTACCCCCTTTCCTTCGTCATTTACCCCCTTTCCTCCGTCATTTACCCCCTTTCCTTCGTCATTTACCCCCTTTCCTTCATCATTTACCCCTTTCCTCCATCATTTACCCCTTTCCTCTGTCATTTACCCCCTTTCCTTCACCATTTACCCCTTTCCTTCGTCATTTACCCCTTTCCCCTCCCTCCCCGCCCGCAAAGAGCTGCTTTGAACCAAAAAGCCCCTTTTTCATGGTACAAACCCACCCCCCAGGGCTCTGGGGCAAAACCTCCTCAGCTCCAGGGGATGGTTTAAGGGCAAAACCCCAGATTTGGGGAAGTTCGTGCTTCAAAAGAGAGGTTTAAGTGTTAAAAAGCGCTGAAATCTTAGTTCAAGAACGAAGAATGGGGGGAAATACCCGGGATTGGGAGGGAGGAAAGGACGCGGGGGGGAAATGGCTGCTTGTGGGACGCTCCCCCCCCGCTTTCACCTCAGGGAGAGGTTCCTGTGGGGAAACGCCACTGGGGGTGGGTGGAGGAAATAAATTCATTTATGGATTAAAGTCATTAAATGGGTTATTTCGGTGTCTGGGGGGGTCGGACGGGGCGCGTTCGGGCGCTCCCGGCCCCAAACCTCCCCTCGCCCCAGGGGCGGGCGGCGCCATTTTGAGGGGGACGCGGCCGCCATTTTGAGGGCTCTTTCTGCCTCCGTTCGGCCATTTTCTGAGGGGAAATTAACGCGAAAAAGGCTTTTTCTCCACTTTTCCGCCTCTCCCCGCTCCTCAGGAGCCGCCTCGGGCCCCTTTCGGGGTGGTGGGAAGGGACGGATCCATCGCGATCGCGCCCGCCCCTGCGGCAGCGCTGGGGGGGGGGGGGAAGCGCCGCACTGCGCCACCCGCAGCCGCAGCACCGGCTGGGACCGGCCGCGGATCCCTCCGCCGGGGGGGCCGCGCCCGCCCCCGCGCCGCGGTTCGGCGCTGAACGGGCGTTGGGAGCGTTTAAACTTAACGTTTGGGGGGGGGGGGGGGGGTGTTATGGGGCTGCGATGGGGGGGGGGAACGCGGGAAAGTTGGTCCTTGTCATCGTCCCCCCCCAAGGGACCCCCCTTGAGGTGATTTTTGTGTGAAAAGCCATTAAAAACGGCTCGTTTTCAAGAGGGAGCCGATTCCTTCATAAACGGGGCCTTCAGGAGGCAAAAGGGGGAGGAATTGGGGGGGGTCACCCCAAACTCCACTGCAAAGTGGTGGAGAATCATTCCCCCCCCCCAGGCACCCCCAGTGCGGCTCAAAAGGGGCTGTTTGGGTCGAACGCGAGCGCTAAAAGCTGCGCTTTGAAGCATCCCCCCGTGGTTTCGTGCTGAGTTGGGGGCAAAGTGTTCCCTGGAGGGTTTAATCCCCCCTGAAGTCGCTGTTGGAGGCGATTTTGGGGTCAGTTGGAGGAGTTTTGGTGCTATCGTGGTTAAATCCATCCGTAAAAACGCCCGAACAAAACCAGCCTTTCCACCCGACTCAGCCTTTTAATTCCTTTTCTTCCCAGTGAACGCGGGTTTGGTGCATCCAGCTTCCCCTTCCCTATGGGAAATGCCTTCAAATGGCCCCCCCCGGCCCAGCCTTGGGGGGAAAAACCAGCTTTTGGGGGCCTTTCCGCACAGAAAATGTGAACTTTGGCCGGGTCGCAGCCAATAAAACAATCATAAAGCTTCGTTTGGGGGTGGAATACATAAAACCAGCCCCAAGTGGGCAAATCCTTGCTGAAAAAGCATCATTAAAGGTGATGGAATCGAGGGGAGACCTCAGTCTGTGGGTGAAATGGGGGGAAAAAGCACTTTTGGGGGGGTTTAATGGTGGGATAATGCAGGAAAATGCTATTAATAACAGTGAAATCTCTGTTCCTTCAGGAAGCGTGTCCGGAACCGGCCCCCGGCGCCTCCCAAATGCCTCATGGGCTCCGTCAGCGCCTTGAATTAACCCCCCTGGGGTTGGGTGACACGTTTGGGGGGTTTCTCCCTTCCAGGCTGTTGGTTCCTGGCCAGAAACGCCTCAAAATGCCTCCAAACGCGGCGTGTTCTTCATTGGGTTGCGAACGGTTCGTGCCGTGACTCAGCACGGCCCCAAAGTGCCGTGAAATGAGGAGGTTTTGGTGTGGGTTTATAGAAAATAAGCAAGAAAAGGTCGTTTGGGCTTTGCTGGGAAGAATAACATTAAAAAAGGGGTGTTTGGAAACGAAGAAAATGGGCAAAAAGAAGGGGGGAGGGTTGGGGTCTGTGTGTCCCCTTCAAGCACCGTTCCCCCCCCCCCAAGCACCGTTTCCCCCCCATTTGTGATCATTTGTGGGATAAAAGGAGCCCCGTTGCTCAGCGCGAGCAAAAGGGAGGTTAAAAATCATTAAAGAAATAACGAGAATGCTCCAAATTCCACCCCCCCCCCCCCCCCCAAGGTCAGAACGGGCAGAACTGAGACCAAAAATGGTGCTAAAATGAAAGGTTTCGGTGCTGAAACCCCCGCGGGGCAGCCGAGCACCTCCAGGGGCTGATGGAGGATGGGGGGGGGGGGAAAGGAGGAAAAAGGACAATAAAAAGATAAGACTATTTTTAGTTTAATTGGGGGGGGGTGATCAGAGGGATTATTTTCTCTCCTCCCTCCGCGGAAGCGGCGGCGGTGGCGCGGCTGCGTCGCGGCTTTATAAGGGGGCGCGGGGAGGGCCCGGCCCCAATCGCCATTAACGCTTGTGCGAGGGCGATTCCTGCTGCGGGGCTGCTCCTTTGCCTCTGAAATCGGCTTCTTTTTGACCCAAACGCTCTTAAAGCGGCGTTAGCTTTTTAAAAAGGGGCTTCCAGCAGCTTTACTTAAGGGAAAATGCTTTTAAAGCGTCTTCATTTAAAGAAAAAAGCTCTTAAAGCGACTTTATTTAAAGAAAAAAGGCTCTTAAAGCTGTTTTCTTTAAAGAAAAATAGCTCCTAAAGCTGTTTTCTTTGATTTTTTGATAGTTTAAAACGTGGCATTTCAGTCGTTTGAAAAGCCAAGAGCGAGCTGGGGGCTTCTTAATGAAACCTCGGATCTGCTTTGGTTTAGAAACAGGGAGCTCTTAAAGCTGTTGTAGTTTTAAAACCGAAGCTCTTAAAGCCGGTTTTCTTTGAGATCGGAGCTCTTAAAGCCGGTTTCCTTTAAACCCGGAGCTTCCCCGGCTGCTTGCTTTGAGGAGCAGGTTCTTTTGCCAGCGCTTAAACCGCCGCGATTCGCTGGGTTAGAGAAGCCGGGGCGAGCGCCTCAGGGAAACCCCCCTTTCCGAGCGGCTTTCGTGGGAGGAAGAAGAGCTCCTAAAGCAGATTTCTTCCTCGCTGCAGCTCTTAAAGCTGGTTTCTTGCTTCTAGAACGCTCCTAAAGCGCTTTCATTCTTTAGAGCAGCCCCTAAAGCCGCTTTAGGGCCCGTTCCGGAGCTCCGGGCACGGGCTGAGGGAGCGCTCCGGAGGCTCCGCGGCGCGGAAAGGACGCGGTAGATGCGGCAGCAGCCTGAGGGGAGAGAGAGCCCGAGGAGACGGCGGAGGGAAGAGACAGACGAGGAGGAGATGGAGAAGAACCAGGCGAGGAAATAGGAAGAGAAAATAGAGGAAAGAAAGAGAAAAAAGAAAATACAGGAAAAAATAGAGGAAAAAAAAAGAAAATAGAGGAAAAATAGAGGAAAAAATAGAAAAAGAAAATAGAGGAAAAAAGAGAAGAAAATAGAGGAAAAAAGAGAAAAAGAAAATACAGGAAAAAATAGAGGAAAAAAGAGAAGAAAATAGAGGAAAAAGAGGCAAAAAGGAAAGAGAAAAAAAATTAAAAATTGAAAAAGGAAAATATAAAATTGAGAAAAAATAAGAAAAATGAAAAAAGAAAAATTGGAAAAAAATTGAGGAAAAACGCTGCAAAAAAGATAAAAGAGAAAATAGAAAAAAAGAAAATAATGCCGAGAAATTGAGAAAAAAAATTGAGAGAAAAACTAAAAGAGAGAAAAAATAGAAAACAGGAAAAAAAGAAAATTCAGGAAGAAGAAAATTGAGGAAAATAAATTTGGGGAAATTGAGCCAAAAGAAAAAATTCAAAACGTTGAGGAAAAAATAGAAAAAATAGAGAAGAAAATAGGAAAAAAGGAAACCGGGAAACAGCCAAAAGGAGCGAAGCGGCGGCAGAGCCCGGCAGCGAGCGGCCGCTGGCGAGGAGCGGCGGGAGCCGCGGGGAGCGGAGCGGGGAGCCCAGGAAGCGGGAGCGGGAGGTGGAGCGAGGAGAAGCAGCGCTCGGAGCAGCGGCGCCGGCGGGACCAGAGCTAGAGCGGGGGGGGAGCCCCCCCGAGCGGCCGGAGGAAGGCGGGAAGAGCCGAGCAATGGGGCAGCGGCGCCGGAGCCGGCAGCGCCGCGGGAGGTTTGAGGCGTTGAGGGAAGGCAAAGCCGAGAGGAGCCGGAGCTTGTGGGGCTGGAGCAGGAGCCGCAGCCGGTGAGGCCCGGCCCCGTCTGGGGGCGATTTTGGGGGGGGGTTGTGGTGTTGGGGGGGGCTCTGGGGGGCTCTTGTCATTGCAGGCACCGCGGGCGCTGCTCCGCCGCCCCCTTTTGCCATAAAACTCCCAAGAAATGGGAAAATCCCCCCCCCCTCCAGCATCCCCAAGCTCCGGCTGCGCCGCAGCTCCCGCCGGCGCCGCGCAGTAAGTGCTCCCGCCTCCTTCCGGCCGCTCCCGCAGCGGCGGCGTGCGGGAGGGGTGGGCAGCAGGCTCCGGAAAGGGGGGACAAAGGGGGGAAATGGGGTTTTTTTTGGGGGGGGGGGGGTCTCGAGTGTGTTTCCACCCTCAGAGAAGCAGCCAAGATGCAGGAAAACAGGAAAAAAAAACACAGGAAAAACGCAGGAAAATGCAGGAAAAACGCAGGAAAAAGGCAGATAATGGTGAGAAAAATGCCAAGCAAAGCAAAAAAGCGATTCTGAGGGCCAGGGTTTGACCAAAACCGGCCAATCTGCACCCAAAGCGGGAGCTTGGCCCAGCGCCCCTCGGGGCCAAAGGCAGTGATGTGGTACCGCGGCACCGGGCGGAAGTAAGAGTTTGGGGTGAATTGGGGGGGTTTGGGTGTTGCCGTTGGGTTTTGGGGGGGGGGACGGGGGTGTCGGGGGGCCTGTTCCCAGCCTTTCCGCAGATGCCGTGCTGGGAGGCAGCTTGGAAGAACCCCCCCTTTTCCCCCCCAAAACGGAGCTGGAAAATGAGGACTTTCATCCCGAGTAGCTTCAGGAGCTTCCCATAGGAAAAACTAACGTAAAACCCCCCCAAAACGCCGGTGGAAGGTGGGGGGGGGGGGGGGGAAGGCACAAAACTGGTTTTTGGCTTCTCTCTGTTGCCAGGGTGCGGATTTGGGGGTTTTGGGGCGTTTTCGGCTGTTTTTGGTGTCATGGAGGGGGGTTGGGACTTGGTTGTGCCGTTGGTGGGAACGCTGCCCCCCCCCGCCCCCCCATTACACCACGTGGCATGTTTGCCCCCCCCCCATCCCACCACCCCCCCCCATCCCGGCGCGGCGAAACAATGGGATTTGGGCTGAAATGGCTCCAAACGGAGCGGGTTTGGCTGCTTTAACCCCCAAATCGGGGCGGGGGGGGGTGTTGTGTCTCGTGGGTGTTTCTTCCAGACCCCCCCATTCCAGTGTTGAGGATTCACAGCCGCCAACAGCCACATTGGGGCAAAAAAGCCCCAAAAAGGGTCTGCAGGAACACATAGGGAGAAAAACTAGCACCAAAAAAGGGTATTTTTGCTGCTTCCCCCCCCCCAAAAATGAGACATTCCGCAGTGGGACGCGCTGGGCTTCGCTGCTTTCCCCCCAAATTCCGCTCCCCCCCCCCCAAAGGGCCCACTTGGAGGGAGATTGAACCAAAATGTGGCTTTTCCCCCCCAAATCCTGCCGCGTGTCGCTCGGGGGGGGGGAGGGGGGAGGCTCTTTTTAACCGTTTTCCCAGTTTTTCCCCCCAAACGCCAGGAGTTGAGGAGGAGCCGCAGAGGTTTTGGGGAGGGAGGAGCTCAGAGGCTCCCGCTATTCCCGGTGCTGGTCCCGGTGCTGGTGTCCCCCCCCCCCCTTCTCCACCCCCCCGCAGTGACTGTGCCAAAACTGCCTCGATTGGCCCCAAAATGGCTAAAACCAAGACCCTCCCCCCCCGGCCCCCCGGCAGGAGCTCCCACCCCAAATCCCGCTTTCTGAGCCCATTTTGCGCCTGGGAAGGCCCCCCCCCGCCCCCCCCCGCCTGTTTTGCGATGGGGGCGCGTGACCTTGCCCCCAAACCCCCCATTTCTCACCCCATTTTGGGACCGAAGGGGACACGATCCTGACCCAAACCCCACTTTGTGACCCCGTTTTGCACCAGGGGAGTGCGATCCTGACCCGACCCCCCCAGTTCTCACCCCGTTCCCCCCCCCCCAAAATCCTGTTTATTCCGGTTAAAACAGCCCCAACCCACCCCCCCCCCCGCCGCGGTTTTGGCGGCGGTTCCCATGGGGGGGCGCTGATTTGTTGTGGTTTTTTGCCCCCAGCTGGTCCGTTTTCGGGGTGTTTTCGGGGTGTTTTGGGGTCCCCGCACCCCCCGTGGGGGAGGGGCCGCCCCGCCCCCGCCCCTCCCCCCCCGGAGGTTTTTTCTTTTCCTGAGAGAACCCCCCGCGTTGTCTCAGGTTTTGCTTTTTCGCCTCCGCCCCCCAAAAAGGCCCCAAAATGACCCCCCAAAAAAAAGCAAAAGGCGCCGGTGGCGGCACCCCCGGAGCTGCGCCCGGGGCGGGGTTCGACCCCCCGCGGCACCCGCTGCTTGTCGCGACAGGAGCCCCGTGTCACGACCGTGACCTCCTCATTGCAACGGTGTCTGTGTCCCCCCGTGTCCCCGCCATTTCTCCAGGACTCTTGTGCTGCTTTGGGGCACCCGTAGTGTGGGTGATGGTCACCCTCTGTTGTGATGGGAGCCCCTTGTCGTGACAGGGATCCCCTATTGCAATAGTCCCTTTTTCTCTAGGGGCCCCACGTTGCTTTGAGGCACTCATGATATGGGCAGCGGGGACCCCCATATCGTGATGGAGACGATATCACAGCAGGGACCCCTCACTGCAACCCCCCCCCCCCTTTTCTCCGGGGCCCCACGTTGCTTTGGGGCCTCATGACACAGGGACTGGGGTTGGGCCCGTGTCGTGACAGGGACCTCCTGTCACGACAAGGGCCCCGCATTGCTTTGAGGGCTCCGTTGAGACGGCCAGAGCCTGGCGTGTCCCTGAGTTGTGACAGAGCCCCTGCACTGCGACATGTCGCGACAGAACACCCCCCCCCCCCCCGTGACAATAAACTGCTGAGACTCGACCGGCTGCTCCTGTTGTGTCTGCTTGGGGGGGGTGGGGGGGTCGGTGTGACGTCACGCGGGTACGGCGCGCGTCACTGCTCGCTCCTGTGACGTCACTACCAGTTCCCGCAGCCTGGCAGTGACGTCACCGCCTGTTCCTGCCCGCGTGTCCCTCGTGCAGTGCTCTCGGGCCACGCCCCCTTTCCCCGCTCCACCCCTGGCCACGCCCCTTTCCTTGGCCACGCCCCCTCTGCAGCGTCCCTGGTTACTCCAAGGCCCCGCCCTTCCAAAGGCCCCGCCCCACGCTCTTCCACCCCTCCGCTCCTCGTCAACGGGGCCCCGCTACTCTGTGGCCCGCCCCTTCCCCGGCTCCTCCAATCGCCTGTCTCTGCCCCTGGAGACCACGCCCCCTGAGCCCGCCCCTTCCTCAGGCCCCGCCCCCTGCGTCCGTCACCGGATCCTCCCGCCCGGCGCCGCCGCCGCTTCCTCCGGGCCCGGCCCCGGCCTCGGCCCCCCCGTACCCCGGTACCCCCGCACCCAGGTACCTCGGTACCCCCGCCCCGCAGCCCGCGATGTGGCTCTTCTCCCGGGACCCCGTCCGGGATTTCCCCTTCGAGCTGGGCCAGCCCGACCCCGACCCGGACCCGGACCCGGACCCGGCCGCGGAGCCGGCCCCGCTCTGGCGGCTGCTGCGGGGCGGCGAAGGTGAGGGGGGTCTGGGGGGGTCCCCCCCGCCCGGCCCCGGCCCGGCCCCGGGCGGGCTCCCCCCGGCCCGGCCCCGGCCCGCCCTGCCCGCCGCCTCCCGCCCTGTCCCCGCAGGCGGACGGGGCCCCGGTGTCCCGTGTTCGCCCACAGCCCGGCCGCGGGGGACGCGGCCGCCACCGCCCTGGCCCGCGCGGCCCTGAAGCGCCTGCGCAGCCTGAGGCACCCCAACGTGCTGGGCTACCTGGACAGCCTGGAGGTGCGGGGCGGGGGGACGCGGGGGGACGCGGGGGGCAGAGGGACGGGGCGGGGATAAGTGGGGCTGTGGGGACAGTGAGGGGATGGGGGGGGCATGGCGGGACAGGGAGCCATGGGGGGCCCGTGGGGTGCCATGGGGTGTTATAGGGGGTGTCCATGGGGTGCTATAGGGGGTGTCCATGGGGTGCCATGGGGCGCCATGGGGTGTCTTTGGGGCGCCATGGTGCATCATGGGGTGTCTATGGGGCTCCATGGGGCGCCATGGGGTGTCTATGGGGTGCCATGGGGTGTCCATGGGGTGTCTATAGGGTGTCCATGGGGCGCCATGGGGTGTCTATGGGGCTCCATGGGGTGCCATGGGGTGTCTATGGGGCGCCATGGGTGCCATGGTGTGTCTATGGGTGCCATGGGGTGTCCATGGGGTGTCTATAGGTTGTCCATGGGGCGCCATGGGGTGTCCATTGGGGTGCCATGGGGTGTCTATGGGGCTCCATGGGGCGCCATGGGGGTGTCTATGGGGTGCCAGGGGGTTGTCCGTGGGTGTCTATGGGGTGCCATGGGGGCCACGGGGTGTCTATGGGGCGCCATGGGGTGCCATGGTGCGCATGGGTGTCTATGAGGTGTCTATGGGGCGCCATGGGGGTGTCTATGGGGTGCCATGGGCGCCAGGGGGTGTCCATGGGGTGGTCCTATGGGGCGCCATGGGGTGTCTATGGGGCGCCATGGGTTGTCCATGGGGTGTCCATGGGGTGTCTATTGGGGCGCCATGGGGTGGTCCTATGGGGGTGTCCATGGGGTGTCTATGGGGTGGCCATGGGGTGTCTATGGGGTGCCAATGGGGTGCCAATGGGGTGTCTATGGGGTGTCTATGGGGTGTCTATGGGGTGTCTATGGGTGTCTATGGGGCTCTATGAGGTGTCTATGGGGTGTCTATGGGGCACTATGGGGTGTCTATGGGGTGTCTATGGGGTGTCTATGGGGCACTATGGGGTGTCTATGGGTGCTATGGGGTGCCAGGGGGTGTCCGTGGGGTGTCTTATGGGGTGCCATGGGGCGCCATGGGGTGTCCTATGGGGCGCCATGCGGGTGCCATGGTGCGCCATGGGGTGTCTATGAGGTGTCTATGGGGTGCCATGGGGTGTCTATGGGGTGCAATGGGGTGTCTATGGGGTGCCATGGGGTTCTATGGGATGCTGTGGGGTGCCATGGGGTACAATGGGTGTCTATGGGGTGCAATGGGGTGCTATGGGGGTGTCTATGGGGTGCCATGGGGTGTCTATGGGCCCCCATGCTGTGTTCTATGGGCGCCCCATGGGGTGGTCCTATGGGCCGCCATGGGGTGTCTAATGGGGCGCCATGGGGGTGTCCATAGGGGTGTCCATGGGGTGTCTATGGGGGGCTATGGGGTGTCTATGGGGTGTCCATGGGGTGTCTATGGGGTGCTATGGGGTGTCTATGGGCGCCATGGGGTGTCCATGGGGTGTCCATGGGGTGTCTATGGGGGCGCCATGGGGGTGTCCATGGGGGGTCCATGGGGTGTCCATGGGGTGTCTATGGGGCGCCATGGGGTGTCCATGGGGTGTCCATGGGGTGTCTATGGGGCGCCATGGAGTGTCCATGGGGTGTCCATGGGGTGTCCATGGGCCGCCATGGGGTGTCTATGGGGGGCCCCGCGGTGCTGACGGCGCCGCGGCCTCCCCAGACGGAGCACACGCTGTACCTGGTGACCGAGGAGGTGACGCCGCTGCGGAGGCACGCTGCGGCTGCGGCCCCCCGGGCGGCGCCACGGGCGAGCAGGAGGTGGCCCTGGGCCTGCACCAGCTCCTGGTGAGCGGGGGGGCCTGCGCTGGGGGGGGCCTGTGCTATGGGGTGACACCTGTGCTATGGGTCCCTGTGCTATGGGAGGTCTCTGTGCTATGGGGTGACTCCTGCGCTGTGGGTCCCTGTGGTATGGGGTCCCTGTGCTGTGGGGTGACCCCTCTGCTGTGGGTCCCTGTGCTGTGGGGTGACCCCTGTGCTATGGGGGGGGCCCTGGTGTATGGGGGGTGTCGCTCTGCTATGGGGTGACCCTTGTGCTATGGGTCCCTGTGTTATGGGGGTCCCTGTGCTATGGGTCCCTGTGCTATGGGGTCCCTGTGCTGTGGGTCCCTGTGCTATGGGGTCCCTGCGCTGTGGGTCCCTGTGCTGTGGGTCCCTGTGCTATGGGGTCCCTGTGCTATGGGGTCCCTGCACTGTGGGTCCCTGTGCTGTGGGTCCCTGTGCTATGGGTCCCTGTGCTGTGGGTGTCTGTGCTATGGGTGGGGGGCTCCCTGTGCTGTGGGTCCCTGTGCTATGGGGTCCTGCGCTGTGGGTCCCTGTGCTGTGGTCCCTGTGCTATGGGGTCCCTGCGCTGTGGGTCCCTGTGCTGCGGGCGCTCCCCCGAGCGCCCCCTGAGCGCCCCCCGGGCGCGCCTGTGGGTCCCGCAGACGGCGCTGGCGTTCCTGGGCGCCTCGGGGCTGGTGCACCACGCGCTGGGGCTCGGCGCACGTGTACGTGGCGCCGGGGGGGGGCTGGAAGCTGGGGGGGCTGGAGCGGGTGGCGGCCACCGGCGACGGGGCCCCCCCCGGCCCCCCGGCGCCCCCCCGCGCCCGCAGGACCCCCCCGAGCTCAGCGAACCCCGCGCCGGGGCGCGGGGAGCCCTGGTGAGCTGGGGGGGGGCGGGGGGGGTGGGGGGATGGGGGGTGATGGGGACATGGGGGGGTCATGTGGGGCAATGGGGGGTCATGGGGGGATTGGGGGTTCAACCCCCATCATTGGGCTGATGGGGACATGGGGGGATGGGAGGGGTCATTGGGGGATGGAGGGGTCATTGGGGGCGAGGGGAGTCATGGGGGGATGACGGGATGGGGGGTGATGGGGACATGGGGGGATGGGGGGTCAATTGGGGATGGGGGGGTCACTGGGGGCGGGGGGGGTCGTGGGGGGATGAGGGGGTCATTGGGGGGATGGGGGACATGGGGGGATGGGGGGGTCATTGGGGGGATGGGGACATGGGGGGATGGGGGTCATTGGGGGGATGGGGGTCATGGGGGATGTGGGGGGTCACTGGGGGGATGTGGGTTCGTGGGGGCCCCGGGGGGTGCCGGGGGGTCCCTGCGCTGCCACGTGTCCCCCCAGGGCAGGGGACATGTGGCGCTTGGGCTGCCTCATCTGGGAGGTGTTCAACGGCCCTGCCCACCGCGCGGGGGCGCTGCGCAGCTTCGGCCAAGGTCAGAGCGGGCCCGGGCCCCCCCAGACCCGCCCCAGGCACAGGCGGGTGCCCCCAAACACAGCGGGTACCCCCAAACACAGCGGGTACCCCCAGACCCGCCCGCACCCCCAAACACAGCGGGTGCCCCCAAACACAGCGGGTACCCCCAGACCCGCCCGCACCCCCAGACCCGCTGGGGTATCCCCAGCTGCAGCAGGTACCCCCTAAACCAGTGTCTACCCCCAAACCCATGGGGTACCCCCAGATACGGCCGGGGTACCCCCAAACCCACCAGGACACCCCTCCAAGCTCCTGCATTCCCTCCACCCCAACACGGGTCCCCCCGGGGTGGTTCCCCCCCTGCGCCCCACGGGTCCCTCCAGCCACCAGCCCCCCCCCTCCATGGGGGCCCCCCCAAACCCTTGAGCCCCACGGCGCTGCTGTCGGCCCCCCCCGGTGCCAGCGCTGCCCCCCGGTGCCGCAAGGTGCCGCTGGGGCTGGTGGCCGCCCTTCTCGGAAGCTGGTGGCCCGCGGAGCCGTCGGCGCGGCCGGGCCCGGAGCAGCTCCTGCAGCGGCTGTCAGCCGCCCCGGAGCCTTCCTGAGCTGCGCCCTGGTGCGGCACCGCGCCTCTTCCTGCAGCAGCTGCAGGTGCTGCTGGCCCCATCCCCGGCATCATCCCATCCCCATCCATCCCCATCCCATCCCATCCCCCATCCCATCCCCATCCCATCCCCATCCCATCCCATCCCCATCCCCCACCCCTCCCATCCCATCCCCATCCCCATCCCATCCCCATCCCATCCCCATCCCCATCCCATCCCCATCCCATCCCCATCCCCATCCCCATCCCCATCCCCATCCATCCCCATCCCATCCCCATCCCCATCCCATCCCCATCCCATCCCCACCCCATCCCCATCCCCACCCCATCCCATCCCCATCCCCACCCCATCCCATCCCCATCCCCATCCCATCCCCATCCCATCCCCATCCATCCCCATCCCATCCCATCCCCACCCCATCCCATCCCATCCCCATCCCCATCCCATCCCATCCCCATCCCATCCCCATCCCATCCCCATCCCATCCCATCCCCATCCCATCCCCATCCCATCCCATCCCCATCCCCATCCCATCCCCATCCCATCCCCATCCCCATCCCCATCCCATCCCATCCCCATCCCCACCCCATCCCATCCCCATCCCGCCCGGTGCCGGTGCCGGTGCCGATGCCGGTGCGTGCCGGCAGGTGCGGGAGCCGGGGGGAGCGCCGCGCCTTCCTGCAGGCTCTGCCCTCGCAGCTGGAGGCGCTGCCGGAGCCGTTCCTGCGGCACCAGCTGCTGCCGCGGCTGCTGGAGGCGCTCGACATGGGCAGCGCCGACGCCAGCGCCCTGCCCGCCATGCTGCAGGTGAGCGCGCCCCAATAGCGCTCCATAGCGCCCCATAGCGCCCTGCCCGCCATGCTTGCAGGTGAGCGCGCCCCATAGCACCCTGCCCCATAGCGCCCCATAGCGCCCTGCCCGCCATGCTGCAGGTTGAGCGCGTCCCATAGCACCCTGCCCCATAGCGCCCATAGCGCCCTGCCCGCCATGCTGCAGGTGAGCCCGCCCTATAGCGCCCATAGTGCCCCATAGGCCCCTGCCATAGCGCCCTGCCCGCCATGCTGCAGGTGAGCACGCCCCATAGCGCCCCATAGCGCCCTGCCCCATAGCGGCCCCATAGCGCCCTGCCCGCCATGCTGCAGGTGGAGCGCGGTCCCATAGCACCCTGCCCCATAGCGCCCCATAGCGCCCTGCCCGCCATGCTGCAGGTGAGCCCGCCCTATAGCGCCCCATAGTGCCCCATAGCGCCCTGCCCCATAGCGCCCTGCCCGCCATGCTGCAGGTGAGCACGCCCCATAGCGCCCCATAGCCCCCCATAGTGCCCTGCCCCATAGCGCCCATAGCCCCACATAGCACCCTGCCCGCCATGCTGCAGGTGAGCGCGCCCCATAGCGCCCTGCCCGCCATGCTGCAGGTGAGCGCGCCCCATAGCCCCCATAGCGCCCCATAGCCCCCCATAGCGCTCTGCCCGCCATGCTGCAGGTGAGCCTGCCCCATAGCGCCCCATAGCCCCCATAGCGCCCTGCCCCATAGCACCCCATAGCCCCCATAGCACTCCATAGCGCCCTGCCCGCCATGCTGCAGGTGAGCCCCATAGCGCCCCATAGCGCCCCATAGCGCCCCATAGCACTCCATAGCGCCATAGCACCCCATAGCGCCCCATAGCGCCCCATAGCGCCCCATAGCCCCCATAGCGCCCCATAGCGCCCTGCCCACCGTGCTGCAGGTGAGCACCGCCCCATAGCGCCCCATAGCGCCCCATAGCGCCCTGCCCGCCGTGCTGCAGGTGAGACCCCCCAGGAACCCCCCATCACCCCCCATACACCCGGTGGGTCCCCCCTGCCCGTGTCCCGATGGCCCCCATGTCCCCGGCCCTGCCCCCGCAGGTGGCGAAGCTCTTGGACCCCCCGAGTACCAGGAGCGCGTCGTCCCCATCATCGTGCGCCTCTTCTCCTCCCCCGACCGGGCGCTGCGCATGCAGCTGCTGCAGCAGGTGCTCGCCGTGGGGCGCGGGGGGCACGTGTGGGGCTGGGGTCCTCCCCGCCGTGGGGCGCGGGGGCACGTGTGGGGCTGGGGTGCTCCTTGCCGTGGGGCGCGGGGGCACGTGGGGCTGGAGTCCTCCTCGCCGTGGGGCTTGGCACCGCTGTCTCCCTCACCTGGGACAAGCACTGGGGGTCTCGTGGGTCTGTGGGGGTAAGTGGGGGTCTCTGTGGGTCACTATGCATCTCTGTGGGTCTGGGGGAGATCTCTATGGGTCCCCGTGGGGCTCACGCTGCCCCACAGCTGCAGCACTGGGTCGGTGTGGGGCGCCGTGGCGGTGTGGGGCTTACGCTGCCCCACAGCTGCAGCACTGGGTCGGTGTGGGGCGCCGTGGGGCGGTGTGGGGCTCACGCTGCCCCACAGCTGCAGCAGTGGGTCGGTGTGGGGCGCCGTGGGGCGGTGTGGGGCTCACGCTGCCCCACAGCTGCAGCACTACGTGGAGTTCCTGCCCGAGGCCACGGTGGACGCTCAGATCTTCCCGCACGTGGCTCAGGGCTTCCTGGACACCAACCCCGCCATCCGCGAGCAGACGGTCAAGGTGGGGCCCCCCGGACCCCCAACGTGTGGGGTGTCCCCCCCCAAGAGCCGCGTGTGGCCCCACACATGGGGAACCCCGGACACCTCCCCCCCCTCCATCATTGCGCCCCCAAAATACCTGGGTCCCCCCACCCTGTGGGCCCCTCCAACCCCTGGCTCCCCCCAGACTCCTGTGTGCCCCCTAATATCTGGGTTCACCCCCCCCCCAATCACTTGGGTGCCCCCAACTGTCTGGGTGCCCTCAACCTCCTGGGTCCCCCCCAAGCCCCTGGATGCCCCCAACTCCTGGGTGCTGCCCAAGCTGCTGAGTCCCCCCCAGTCACTTGGGTCCCCCCAAATATACAGGTCTCCCCAACCCCAGGGTCCCCCCCACCCCTGGATGCCCCCAAACTCTTGGGTCCCCCCCAAGCTCCTGAGTCACTTGGGTACCCCCACATAGGGGGGGTTCCCCCCTGTCACTCGGGTCCCCCCAACCCTCACATGCCCCCCAACTCCTGGGCTCCCCACAAGCTCCCGTTCCCCCCAACCCCCGGGGTGTCCCCCCAACGCCGTCCCCGCTCTCCCCCCGCAGTCGATGGTGCTCTTGGCCCCCGCCTGGGGGAGGCTCCGCGGGGCCGGGACCTGCCGCGGCTGCTGCTGCGGGTGCAGGCGGGCGACGAGCTGGGCCCGATCCGCTGCAACGCCACCGTGTGCCTGGGCGGCTGGGCCCGCTGCTCCCCCCTGCGGTGAGACCCCGACACTGCACTCCCTGATCCCCCATAGCCACCGTGTGCCTGGGGCGGCTGCTCCCCCCTGCGGTGAGACCCCGACACTGCACCCCCTGAGCCCCCATAGCCACCGGGTGCCTGGGGGGCCGGGTCCCTTCCTCTCCCTGTGAGACCCTAACGCCCCCTCCGAGCCCCCCTGCACCCCAAAGCCCCCCTGACCCCTGTAGCACCCAGCACCCATAACCACCCCCAGCACCCATTGCCCCCCAGCCCCCTCGCTGTGTTCCCCATCATCCTCTCTGCACCCATTGCTCCCATCACCCATTGCCCCCAGCACCCATTGCCCCCAGCACCCAACAGCACCCGTCACCCATTGCCCCCAGCACTCACCAGCACCCAGTGCCCCCGGCACCCATTGCCCCCCGCACCCACCAGCACCCATTGCCCCCAGCACCCATTGCCCCAGCACCCAACAGCACCGATCATCCATTGCCCCCAGCACCCACCAGCACCATTGCCCCCAGCACCCATTGCCCCCAGCACCTCTCCCCCGTCCCCCAGGTTCGGCAGCGGGTGCTGGCCCAGCACTGGTGCGGGCGACACGGGACCCGTTCCCCCCGGCGCGGGCGGCCGCCGTCGCGCCTTCGCGGCCACCCATGGGTGCTACTCGGTGCAGGAGTGCGCGAGCAGGGTGCTGCCGGCGCTGTGCGCGCTCACCACCGACCCGCACCCCGGCGTGCGCAAGCAGGTCAGGCCGAGGGCTCGGGGGCCCATTGCGGGGGGGGGGGGGGTGTCAGGGTGCTCGTGGGGTGGGTGCTGGGGGTCCCATTGCAATGGGGGTGCTGGGCACTCCTTGAAGCGGTGCTGGGTTCTGGGTGCTGGGGTCCATTGCAATGGGTGCTGGATGGGGTCTAGTGCTGGTGAGCCCGTTGCAATGGGGGTCAGGGTGCTCATGGGGTGGGTGCTGGGTGTGGGGGGGTCTGGGTGCCCCATGGGCGTTATGGGTGCCAGGGCTCCGAGTGCGGGGTGCTCAGGGGGTGGGTGCTCACACACTGGGGGGGTGTCTCTCACTGTGTCCCCCCCCCTCAGGCATTTCGGGCCATCCGCAGCTTCCTGGATCAGCTGGAGGCGGCCGCGGAATCCGGGGGGCCCCGGAGGGGGGTGAGATAATGGGGGGGCTTGGGGGGGGGAGGGAATGGGGGCAGGGGCACATGTGGGGGGGGGCAGTAACTGGGGACTCATGAATGGGGCACCTGGGGCTGGTTTGGGGGTGCCCCCCTCATTGACCCGTCTCTCCCCCCCAGACTCCCCCAATGCAGCCGCTGCGGCGGGGGGGGCCCCGGGGGGTTGGGGGCCGCCGTGTCCTGGGCTGTCACCGGCGTCACCTCCCTGACGGCGCGACTGATGGGGGCTGAGGCTGGGGCCCCCCCACAGGGCCCCCCCCAACAGCCCCCCCCCGAGGGCCCCCCCAGCCCCCCAAAAGGTGAGTGACCCCTAAACCCCCCCCGGGACCCCAAACCCCTCGGGGGGGGGGGGCAAATGACTCTGCCCCCGGGTCCTGACCCCCCCTCCCAGCCATGGGGACCCCCCCTGACCTCCACATTTTGTGTCCCCCCCAGAGCCCCCCCCCGAGAGAGCCCCCCCGGAGGACGCCGATGGATGGGACGATGACTGGGGCAGCCTGGAGGTGACTGTGGGGGGGGGGGGGTCACACTTGGGGGGGGGGAGGTGTGTCACACTTGGGGGGAAGGGCACAATGTGACACCCCCCCCATCTGTGTGGGTCCCCCCCAGGACATGGAGGTGCCGCGGAGCCCCCCCGCCAGCAGTGAGGAGGATGTGGGGGCCCCCCCCCAGGCCCCCTCATCAGACCCCCCCCAGCCCCCCCTGCAGCGCAGGAGGAGGGGAGGGGGACTGGGGGTGGGGGGGAATGGGGCACCGAGGACGCCTGGGAGGCTCTGCCCAGCCAGAGGGGTGAGACCCCCCCCCCGGGACCCCAATACACTGAGAGACCCCCCCAGTTCCTTGGGACTCTGATGATCATCCCCCATGGACCCCCTGACCCCCCAACCCCCCCGGGACACCCCAGGGACCCGCCTGAGCCTTCTGGGACACTCAAGGACCCCCCTAATCCCTCCCCGGCCCCCATTGGTCTCACTGGGGTACCCCCATATCGTGACCCTTCCCAGTGTCACCCAGGACCCTCCCAAGATCCCCATTGGCCTCACTGGGGGACACCCCCCTCCCCCGCATTGGGGTACCCCTGTATCATAACCCTCCCCAATGCCCCCCCCCCCCAGGGTCCCCCATTGGCCTCACTGGGGGACACCCCCCTACCCCCATTGGGGTACTCCTTTATCATAACCCTCCTAATGCCCCCCCCCACCAGGGTCCCCCATTGGCCTCACTGGGACCCCCCACTGGAGTACCCCATATCATGACCCCCCCAATGCCCCCCAGGGCCACCACTGGGCTCACTAGGACACCCCCCCATTGGGGGTACCCCCATATCGTTACCCCTCCCAATGACACCCCCCCCCAGGGCCCCCCATTGGCCTCACTGCCCCCCCCCCGCGCAGGGCCCCCCCGGAGCCGGACCGCGCGGCAGCAGCGGCGGCGGCGCGAGGCGGACGCGAAGCTGCGGGGGGGGCCCCGGCCCCGCCCCCGAAGCTGGGGGCGCGCAAACAGGACTGAGCGCGGGAATAAACCGCGTGCGGGAGCGAGCGGTCACGTGTGTGTGTGTGCGCGCGCGCGCGGAGTGCGGTCACGTGTCAGAGCGGTCACGTGTCAGAGCGGTCACGTGGCGGCGCATGGCAGAGGAGCGGGGAGGGGCGCGGAGCAGCGCGGGAGGAGGCGGGAGGAGGTGGCGGAGGGGCGGGGGGGAGGGGGAGGGCACGGGGGGGGCAGGAACAGCCAAGACGGGGGGGGGGGGGGGGCAGAGAAGGGGGAAAGAAATGGGGGGGAGGGGGCCGCGAGGGGGGGGAGGGGGCCGCGGGGGGGGAGGGGGCAGAGGGGGGGGTTCGACTTAGAAATGGGGGGGCACAAAGGGGGGTGAGCCGGGGGGCGGGGGAACCCCAATGGGGGACCCAGGTAGGGGGAGGGCACGGACGGACCCAGGACTTGGGGGACGGGGACACGGGACCCAAAAGGGGACCCAGGAGCCGCCCCCCCCCCCCGCAGGACCCATCCGTGCGGCTCTCGAAGGCGCTGAGC
Source organism: Strigops habroptila (assembly GCF_004027225.2). NCBI lineage: Eukaryota > Metazoa > Chordata > Aves > Psittaciformes > Psittacidae > Strigops > Strigops habroptila. Next base: position 3,456 of record NW_022651117.1, on the reverse strand, counting down.
TACGTCCTGCGCCACGGGGCTGTGGCCGAGGGGCTGCCCATGGGGCCGGGTGCGTGTGTGGGACCCCCCCCACCCCTATGACCTGCCCTGGGACCCCCAACTGCCCCCAAACCACCCCAGAGCACCCCAAGTGTGCTCTAGGACCCCCCTCATCATCTCCGGGACCCCAAAATGCTCCCTCGGACACCCCCAAGTCCCCCTCCTGGACCCCAAACCACCCCAGCAGCCTCCAGGACCCCCCCCCCAAATGCCCCCCGTGGGACCTCTCGTCACTTAGAGATTCCCCCAAGTGCCCCCTGGGACCCTCCCCATTACCTCTGGGACTCCAAAATGCCCCATGGGACCCCCCAATGCCTTCCAGAACCCCCCCATATCCCCCATGGGACCTTTCATTGCTTATAGACCCCCAAGTGCCCCCTGGGACCCCAAACCACCCCCAGGATCTCCCCACATGCCCCCCATGGGACATCTCATCATCTATAGGCCCCACCAAGTGCCTCCCGGGACACCCCCCCCACCCCCAGGTGCCCCTGGGACCCCCTCATCGCCTCTGGGACCCCCCAAGTGCCCATCGCACCTCTCATCACCTCTGGGCCCCCCTCAAATGCCCTCCTGTCCCCTAAACCTCCCTCAGGACCGCCCCCCCCATGGGACCTCTCATCATCTATAGACACCCCCCCCCCTTCCCCATCACCTCTGGGCCCCCACTCCGCCCCCCGGGCCCCCCTCGGCACTAACGGGGGGGGGGGTGCACAGACGGGTTCGTGCCGCTGGGGGCGCTGCTGCGGCTGCGGCGCTTCGCGGCCGTGTCGGAGCGGGACGTCCGGCGCGTGGTGGCCGCGGACCCGAAGGGACGGTTCGAGCTGAGCCCGGACCCGCCGCGGATCCGCGCGAACCAGGGGCACTCCCTGCACGTGAGCGGGGGTGGAAGGGGGGCTGGGGGGTCCCAAAGGGGGCTGGGGGTCCCTGGGGGCTCTAGAGGGGTTTTGGGGGTCTCAAAGGGGGTTTGGGGCGTCCCTGAAGGGCTCTAGAGGGGGTTTTGGGGGTTTTATGGTGGTTCTCTGGAGGGGACTTGGGGGCTCCAAAGGGGGCTTGGGGTCCCTGGAGGTTAGAGGGATTTGGGGGTCTCTAAAGGGGGTTGGGGTCCCTGGGGGGCTCTAGAGGGGGTTTGAGGGTCCCAAAGGGGATTTTGGGGTCCCTGCGGGTCTCTGGAGGGGACTTGGGGGCTCCAAAGGGGGCTTGGGGGTACCTGGGGGTCTCTAGAGGGGACTTGGGGTCCCAAAGGGGGTTGGGGGTCTCTGGGGGCTCTAGAGGGGTTTTGGGGTCCCAAAGGGGGTTTGGGGGGTCCCTGAAGGGCTCTAGATGGGACTTGGGGGTCCCAAAGGGGGGTTTTATGGGAGTCTCTAGAGGCAACTTGGGGGTCCCTGGGGGGGCTCTAAAGGGATTTGGGGGTTTTTATGGGGGCTCTAGATTGAACTTGGGGGTCCCAAAGGGGGGTTTGGGGGTCCCTGGGGGTCTCTAGAGGGGTTTGGGGGTCCCAAAGGGGATTTGGGGGTCCCTGGAGGGCTGTAGAGGGGATTTGGGGTCTCTAAAGGGGGTTTGGGGGTGCCTGGGGGGCTCTAGATGGGACTTGGGGCTCCAAAGGGGGCTGAGGGGTCCCTGGAGGCCTCTAGAGGGGGTTGGGTCTCAAAGGGGGTTTGGGGGGTCTAAAGGGATTTTGGGGTTTTTATGGGAGGCTCTAGATTGAACTTGGGGTCCAAAGGGGAGTTTGGGGGTCCCTGGGGTCTCTAGAGGGTCCTTGTGGGTCTCAAAGGGGTTTGGGGGTCCCTGGTGGCTCTAGAGGGGGTTTGGGGGTCTCTAAAGGGGGTTTGGGGGGTTTATGGGGGTCTCTAGAGAGGACTTGTGGGTCTCAAAGGGGGTTTGGGGGTCCCTGGGTGATTGAGGGGCTCGGGGGGGGGGGTCGCGGCTGTTTGGGGTCCCCGGGGCTGTTCGGGGGCTCCGGGCTGTGTTTCGGGGCGCAGGTGCCGGAGCTGGCGCTGGTGCCGCTGCGCACCCCCGAGGCGCTGCCCCGCACCCTGGCCCACGGCACCCGGCGCCGCTGCTGGGCCCGGATCCGCGCCGAGGGGCTGCGCCCATGGGCCGGACCACATCCACCTGGCGGCCGCGCTGCCCGGGGACCCCGGCGTGCGCAGCGGTGGGGCCCGCGGGGGGCCGGGCCTTGGGGTCCCTGGGCTGCACGGGGGGGTGGGGGCTCGAGAGAGGGATTTGGGGGGGCCCAAAGGGGGTTGGCGGGGGTCCCAAAGGGGGTTCGGGGGGTCCCAAAGGGGACTTGGGGTGGTCCAAGGGATTGGGGGGTCCCAAAGGGGTTCGGGGGGTCCCAAAGGGACTTGGGGGGTCCAAAGGGGACTTGGGGGACTCTGGGTGGGTCTGTAAGGGGATCTGGGAGCCACTGGGGGGGCTCCAGAGGGAATTGTGGGGGTCTCAAAGGGGGTTCGGGGGGTCCCAAAGGGGACTTGGGGAGGGCCCAGAAGGGGACTTGGGGGGTCCCAAAGGGGGTTCGGGGGGTCTCAAAAGGGGGTTCGGGGTGCCTCAGGGGGATGGGAGGGCCCTGGGGGGTCCCGGCGCCCCCCCCCCCGATCCCCCCACCCCCAGGGATGAGGCCGGACTCGGAACTCGCCATCAATCATCGACGGGCCCCGGGCGCTGGCGGGTGAGGGGGGGCCGCGGGGGGGGGGTGCGGGGAGGGGGGGGGTCCCAGGGGCCCCCCGCTGACACCCCCCCCCCCCCCCGCAGAGGGGGTCCCCTTCTTCTGCTCGGCCAATGGGGTGATCCTGTCCCCGGGGGGCCCGGCGGGAACATCCCCCCCGCTGCTTCTCTGCGCCTCCTGCAGCTGCGCCCGCGCCGTGAGCCCGGGGCCGGGGGGGCCCGTGGGGCTGGGGGGGGGGGCCTTGGGGGCTCGGGGTGTGGGGGGGACATTTTGGGGGAATCCATGTTTCTGGGGGGGGGGGGGGGAGTGTCCCAGGGTTTTGGGGGTCCCAAGTGTCTGGGGGGGGGGTCGCAGGTTATGGGGGCACCCCTTGTTTCAGGTGTCTTGGGGGGAACCCGGCTTTGGTGGGGGGGGGGGGGTGTCCAGTGCTTTGGGGGGTGCTGAGGCTTTTGGGGGGGTCCCAACCGTCTCGTGGCACGCAGGTATTTGGGGCTCACCCAGTTTTATTGGGGGGACACAGGGGGTTTGGGGTGTTCCACGCTGGGGGGGGGCACCCCAGACATCCGGGTACCCCAACACCCCCCCCTCAAAGAGAGCCCCTGTTGCCATGGTAACAACCCTTTATTGCCCCCCCCAGGGCTGTTCTGCCTCTGGAGGAGCCTTTGCACGAGAGGGGGGGGGGCAGCCTCCTCGCACGGGGGCCCCCGGTGCCCCCATAGAAGCCAATAAACCGTGACCCGGTGCTCACA
>NW_022651116.1:193417-241945 GCF_004027225.2 Strigops habroptila | reverse complement strand
CCCATTTGTAGGGCACGGGGGGGGTATCCCCATTTATGGGTTGGGGGGGCACCCCATTTATAGATTGCGGGGGGGTACCCCCATTTACAGGCGCGGGGGGGGGTGCTCCTCCATTTGTAGGGCACTCCCCCATTTGTGGGGTGCAGGCGGGGTACCCCCATTTGTAGGTGCGTGGGGGCACTCCTGTTTGTGGGGTGCGGGGGGGCCCCCCATTTATGGGGTTTAGGGGGGGCACCCATTTGTGGCATGCGATGGAGGACCCCATTTGTGGATTGCAGAGGGGGCCCCCCCATTTATGGGGTGCGGGCTGGGGGGGGGTCCTTACCTTGTTTCTTGTAATACTCCTCCCAGGCTTTCGTATAGTCCTGCTGGGGGGGGGCCCCGGGTTGCTGGGGCTGCTGGCCTGGGGGGGGGGGGGGCACACACACACAACAGGGGGTCAGAGCCCCCCCAAAGCTCTGGGGGGGTCTGAGACACCCCCCCCCCAGCCCTTTTGGGGAAGGGGGGATGGGAGGGGGGGGGGTTTTGGGGGTGGCAGCCAGGATGTGGGGGGGGGGGGGGATATTGGGGCTCCCCCCCCCCCCCAGTTTTGGGGTGCACTCACCTATTTTCTTGTAGTACTCCTCCCAGGCCTTGGTGTAGTCGGACTGGCCGGTGGGGGGGGGCTGGGGGGGCTCCCCCTGCACGGGGGGGGCGGTGGGGGCCGGGGGCTGCCCCGGGACCGGCCCCGGGGGCTGTTGGTAGTAGTGCGAGTAATAGGCGGCCCAGGCGGCGTTGGGGTCCGCGGCTGCTTTACCTGCGGGGGGGGGGGGACACCCCAAAACAGGGGGTGAGATGGGGGGGGACACCCCGAAAATAGGGGATAAACAAAGGGGGGGCACCCCAAAACAACCCGTGGGGGGGACACCCCAAAACAGGGTGAAATGAGAGGAAACACACCAAAAACAGGGGAGAAGTAGGAGGGGGACACCCCAAAACAGGAGCTAATGGGGAGGGGACACCCCAAAACAACCCATGGGGGGGATCCGAAAACAGGGGGTGAGATGGGGAAGACACCCCTAAAATAGGGGATAAGCAAAGGGGGGGCACCTCAAAACAACCCATGGGGGGATCTGAAAACAGGGGTGAGATAAGGGGGGACACCCCCAAAATAGGGGATAAGCAAAAGGGGGGGCACCCAAAAACAACCCATGGGGGGATCCGAAAACGGGGGTGAGATAAGGGGGGACACCCCCAAAATAGGGGATAAGCAAAAGGGGGGGCACCCCAAAACAACCCATGGGGGGATCCGAAAACGGGAGTGAGATAAGGGGGGACACCCCCAAAATAGGGGATAAGCAAAGGCGGGGGCACCTCAAAACAGTCCCTGGGGGGGAACACATCAAAACAGGGGGGGAGATGAGGGGGGACACCCCAAAAACAGGGGATAAGTAGGGGGGGACACCCCAAACAGCCCCTGGGATGAGACCCCAAAACAGGGGGTGAGATGGGGGGGGACACCCCCAAAACAACCTGTGGGGGGGATCCCAAAACAGGGGGTGAGATGGGGGGGGACAACCCAAAATAGGGGACATGCAGAGGGGGGGGACACCCCGAAACAGGGGACAAGCAGAGGAAGGGCACCCCAAAACAGCCCCTTGGGGGGACCCCAAAACAGGGGCTAAGGGGGGGGGACACACCCCAAAACAACCCATGGGGGGGGATCCGAAAACAGGGGGTGAGATTGGGGGGACACCTGAAAATAGGGGATAAGTGGGGGTGGGACACCCCACAACACAGGATAAGCAAGTAGAGGGACACCCCAAAGCAGGAGATAAGTGGGGGGGGGGAACACACCCCAAAACGACCCATGGGGGGGGGACCCCAAAACGGAGTGAAATGGGAGAGGGAGGGGGGACACCTTAAAACACAGGATAAGCAGGAGACGGACCCCAAAACAGGGGCTGAGATGGGGGGGACCCCCCAAACCAGCCCCCGGGGGGGGGGGGGTTCATACTCACTGGGGTCGTGGGGGGCCGGCGGCTGCCACTGGGGGTAGGTGTTGCCCCAGCCCTGGGGGGGGTACTGGTGCGGGGGGGGGCCTCCGGGGCTGCGAAGAAAGGGGGTGAGTGGGGCGCAAAAGTGGGGGGGGGGGGTGGCATATATGTGCCCCCCCCATCTTTAGCCCCCCATTAACCACCACTACTCACTGCGGGGGGGCTCCGGGGGGGCCCTGGTTGAAGGGTCCTGGGTTGAAGGGCCCCATGGGGCCAGCGGGACCCGGTGGCCCCCCCGGACCTGGGCCTGGCCCCACGGGGCAGAGCGGCCCCTGCGGAAGGGAGCGGGGTGAGCACAGGGGGGTGATGATGGATTGGGGGGGGGGGGGGTACAAAGGGGGTGTTTTTGGGGTGCCCCCCCCCCCCAAACCTCGATCTTCTCCTCGATGAGCTGCTTGGCGTGGTCGATCTGCTGCGGGGAGCCGCGGATGATGAAGAGCTTAAAGTTGGGGTCCCCATTGGGGGGCAACTGCCTCGAGATCTCCACAAAGGCCCCCGTCTGCTGGTTGATGGCTTTGACGTTCTCCCCACCTGCGGGGGGGGGGGGGCACACGCACACAGAAAGGGAGGGGGGGGGTTTTGGAGGTGGTGGGGTGTGTTGTGTTTGGGGGGGGGGGGTGTGTGATGGGGTACAAAAAGGGGGGGGGGGGATCCCCACTTACCTCTCCCGATGACCAACCCGCACTTGTGCGTGGGGATGGAGAAGGTCATCTCGCCCCCGGGGGGGCCCCAAGTGCCCTGGCCCCTCCCGCGCCCCCGCCCCCCCGGGGGCATCCCCGGCCCCGGGGGCCCCGGGGGGCCGCTCTGCGGGGGGAAGGGAGGTGTCAGGGGCGGGCGGTCCCCCCCGGGGGCGCGGGGAGCCCCGGGCCGCCCCCCCCCCTACCCGCAGGCTCTGCAGGAGGTCGTTGATGATGCGGGCGGCGTGTTCGCAGCGCTCGGGGGGGCCCATGATGTGAGCGATCTTCTCCGGGCCCGTCCCGTCGTCTGCGGGGGGGGGGGCACGGGTTAGATGGGGGGGGGTGAATAGTATGGGGGGGGGTGAACAGAAGCGGGGGGTTAAACAGCATGGGGGGGTAAACAGAATGGGGGGGGAACAGCATGGGGGGATTAAACAGTATTGGGGGGGTTAAACAGAATGGGGGGGTAAACAGCATGGGGGGTTAAAGAGCATACGAGGTTAAACAGAATGGGGGGGTTAAACAGAATGGGGGGGTTAAACAGAATGGGGGGGTTAAACAGCATGAGAAGGGATCAAACAGCATGAAGGGATAAATATGGTGAGGTGAACAGCATGGGGGGGTGAACAGCATGGAGGGGGTGAACAGCATTTTGGGGGGGTTAAACAGCATCGGGGGGGTTAAACAGCATCGGGGGGTAAAAAGAATAGGGGGGTAAACGGGGGGGTTAAACAGCATGGGGGAACAAACAGCATGGGGGGTTAAACAGCATGGGGGGAGTTAAACAGTATTGGGGGGGTTAAACAGAATGGGGGGGTAAACAGCATGGGGGGGTAAAGAGCATGGGGGGGTGAACATGGCGGGGGTTAAACAGCATGGGGGGGTGAACAGCATGGGGGGGTAAAGAGCATGGGGGGGTGAACATGGCGGGGGTTAAACAGCATGGGGGGGTGAACAGCATGGGGGGGTAAAGAGCATGGGGGGGTGAACATGGCGGGGGTTAAACAGCATGGGGGGGTGAACAGCATGGGGGCATAACACACGGGGGGTGAACAGCATGGGGGGGAACATGGGGGGGTTAAACAGCATGAGAGAGGGTTAAACAGCATGGGGGGATGAACACGGGGGGTGAACAGCAGGGGGGGGGTTAAACAGCATGGAGGGTAAACACGGGGGGGTGAACAGCATGGGGGGTAAACATGGGGGGGTTAAACAGCATGCGGGGGTGAACAGCATGGGGGGGTTAAAGAGCATGGGGGGTAAACATGGGGGGGTTAAACAGCATAGGGGGGTGAACAGCATAGGGGTGAATGGGATGGGGGGGTAAACATGGGGGGTAAACGGCATGAGAAGGGGTTAAACAGCATAAGGGGGGTTAAACAGTATGGGGGGGTGAACAGCATGGGGGGGTAAACGTGGGGGGGTGAACAGCATAGGGAGGTAAACAGCATAGGGGGGTAAACGTGGGGGGGTAAACAGCATGAGAAGAAGTTAAACAGTATTGGGGAGGTTAAACAGAATGGGGGGGTGAACAGCATGGGGGGGTTAAGTAGCATGGGGGGGTAAACATGGGGGGGTTAACAAGCATGGGGGGGTGAACAGCATGGGGGGGTGAACATGAGGGGGGTTAAACAGCATGGGGGGGTTAAACAGCGTGGGGGGGGAACGGCATGGGGGGGTTAAGCAGCATGGCGGGGTAAGCATGGGGGGGGTGAACAGCATGGGGGGGTGAACAGCAGGGGGGGTAAACATGGGGGGGTTAAAGAGCATGGGGGGGTAAACAGCATGGGGGGGGAACAGCGTGGGGGCATAACACGGGCATGAACAGCATGGGGGGGTGAACATGGGGGGTTAAACGGCATGAGAGGGTAAACACGGGGGGGTTAAACAGCACGGGGGGGGCATGGGTTAAACACGGGGGGGGTCGAACGGCACGGGGGGGGTCAAACAAAAAGAAAGGAGAATAGGATTAAACATCATGGGGGGGGTAAAACATCAAGGGGAGGGCAAAGAACAGAGCTGAACATCACAGCACCCCCCCCAAACCCCCCTTTAAGGGTGGGGGGGTCCCGGGGTGGGGGGGGGGGTCCCATCATCCTGACCTTGCTTGAACTGTATCCGCACCCCAGCATCGTTCTGGATCTTCTTGATCATCTCCCCACTGCGGCCGATGACGACCCCGACCGAGTGCCGCGGCACCGGCACCTGCAGCGGGGCCGGGGGGGGGGGTCAGTGTGGGGCTGGGGGTATGGGGAGGGGGGGGCATTGTGAGGGGAGGGGGGGGGCCCCCCCGGACTCACGTCGATGCCGCCGCCGATGCGGGAGCCGTACTCGTTGCGGTCGCCGAAGCCGCCCTGGTCGCGCTCGCGGAGGATGTCCATCACCATCTCACAGGCTTGCTATGGGGCACAACGAGGGGGGGGGACACGGTCAAAGGGGTGTGGATGGGGGGGGGGGGGAGTTGTCTTTGGAGGGGGGGGCCCCACCTGGACTTTGTAGGGATCGCCAATGATCCGCAGGGGTTTGTCCACGTTGGTGTTTTGGGAACCGTCTTGGATCAGGATCATCTTCACCCCGGCTCGCTCCTGGAGGGAGGGGGGGGGGGGGGGGAACGGAGGGAAAGGGTTAGAAAACAGGGGGGGGAACCCCAAAATTATCATCCCCACCCCCCCCCCAGCACCCCCCCGGGGTACCTGCAGCTGTTTGATGGTCTCGCCGCCTTTGCCGATGACCAGCCCGGCTTTCCCGGCGGGAATCATGATCTCCTGCACTGTCCCGTTCTGGCCGTTGGCGTTGTCGTGGAACTGCCCCGGCGGCCCCCCCCGGCCCCGCGACACGATGTCGTCCAGCATCAGCTTGGCCTTCCTGCCGCCGAGGGGGGGGCACACGTCAAAAGGGGGTACACGCGTGTTCTGGGTGGCCACACGCGTGTTTTGGGTGGCCACACGCATGTTTTAGGGCGCTACACGCGTCTTTGGGGGGGCCACATGCATGTTTTAGGGTGCTACACGCGTCTTTGGGGGGGCCACATGCATGTTTTAGGGGGCCACACGCGTGTTTTGGGTGGCCACACGCGTGTTTTAGGGTGCTACACGTGTCTTTGGGGGGGCCACATGCATGTTTTAGGGCGCTACGCGCGTATTTGGGGGGGTCACATGCATGTTGTAGGGGGCCACACACGTGTTTTAGGGCGCTATACGCATCTTGGGGGGGCCACATGCATGTTTTAGGGGGCCACACGCATGTTCTAGGGTGCTACACGCGTCTTTGGGGGGGCCACATGCATGTTTTAGGGGGCCACACGCGTCTTTGGGGGGGCCACATGCATGTTTTAGGGGGCCACACGCATGTTTTGAGTAGCCACACGCGTGTTTTTGGGGGCCACACACGTCTGGGGGGGCCGCACGTGTCTTTCTGTGGGCCACACGCGTGTTTCGGGGGGGCACATGTGTCTTTTGGGGGGTCACACACATTTTTAGGGGGCACACGTGTGGTTTGGGGGGGCCAAAAGTGTGGTTGTAGGAGGCCACATACATGTTGGGGGGGCCACATGTGTGTTTTGGGGGGCACACGTGTGTTTCGGGGGGTTTACGCATTGTTTGGGTGGCACACACATGTTCTGGGGCCCACATGCATGTTACAGGGGCCATATATGTGTTCTGTGGGGGCACACACATGTTTTGGGGGGCCACACGCATGTTCCGGAGCCCACAGGTGTGTTTTTAGGCAGCACATCCATGTCATCGGGAGCCACACGCGTGTTTTAGGGCCCCCACGTATGGTTTTGGGGGAGCACATGTGTGTTTGGGGGGCTACCCGCATGTTTTTAGACAGCACATGCGTGTTGGTGGGAGCCACATCTGTGTTTTGGGGGCAAGACACATGTTCTGGGGGACCACATATGTGTTTGGGGGGGGCACACGTGTGTCTTGGGAGGGCGCACGTGTTTTTGGGGGCGCACACGTGTTTTTGAGGGGCACACGCATGTTCTGGGGGCCACACACGTGTTGTGGGGGAACACGCGTGTTGCGGGGGGGGCACACACATGTTCGGGGGGGGGGGGCACACAGGCTCCTACTCACTGCACGGCCTCGGGGGAGCCCGTCAAGGACACGCTGCGCTCCGGTAACCCGCCGCTGTCTGCAATGGGGCAAGGGGGGGGCTGGAGCCAACGGGGCCCCCCCAGCGGGACGAGGGGCCTCTTGGGGAGCCCCCGGGGGGGCAATGGGGGGGCTGTGCCCCCCCCTCACCTGGGGAGATCTGTACTTTGCAGCCCGAATCCTGCTGGATCTTGTTGATCTGCTCCCCCCCGCGGCCAATGACTGGGAAAGGGGAAAGAAGAGACCATTGGGGGGGGGGGTGTCAATGGGGACCCCCCCTGACCCCCAAAACCCCCCCCGCGCCCCCCCCCACTCACTGAGTCCCACCATGCCATCAGGGACACGATACTCCTCCGTCACTGTCGACCTGCACATACAATGTGGGGGGGTCAGACACCCCAAAAAAACCCCCCCCCGGGACCCCCCAAAACCACCCCCCCCCCATAACCCCCCCCTTGGTCTCACCTGGGCGGGGGGTGGATGGGTCCCAGCGGGGCCGGGAGCGCTGCGGATGGAACCAAACCCCAGTGAGGGGGGGGGGGGACACGGACCCCCCCAAAATGGGGTGTCCCCCCCACACCCCCCCTATAGCCCCCCCATACTCACAGTCCCCCTGCGCCGCCAGCTTCTTGCTCTCAGGCTGATCTGGGGGGGGGGGGGAACAGCGTTATTAGTGACCCCCCCAAAAGGGTGATGGGTGGTTTTGGGGTGCCCCCCCCCCAAATTTTGGGGTGCCCCCCCCCCTTACCGCCATCCTCCAGCTGCCGTTTCTGCCCCCCAAAGCTGAAGTCGGGGGTGTTGTTATTCACCGTCGTCGCCGCGTCCCCCCCGATTTTGGCCGCTATCTGCAAAGGGAATGGTTGGTGCCGGGGGGGTCACCCCCAAACCAGCACCCCCTAATTCCCACCCCCAGCACCCCCAAACCCCCCCCATGGTCTCTACAAGCCGCACGCTGCTAAAGGAGACCCCCCCACAGTGTCTTTGTGAGCCCCACACTATGGGGGGGCCCCCCCCAAAGCTCCCCCCTGCAGCCCCCCAAAAGCTCTCCATAAGCCCCATAGAAGGGAAGGGTCTGTGTGAGCCCCATAGCAAGGGGGGGCCCCCCAAATTAACCCCTCAAGGCACACATTGGGGCAGGAGCCCCCCCAATCGTTGCTGTGAGCCGCACATATGGGGGGGGAGCCCCCCAAAACCCTCCATCAAGCCCCACAGGAGGGGGGGAGTAGCTCCAACATCCCCGCCCCAAGCCCCACACAAGGGGGGAGCCCCCCCATGAGCCCCACATCACAGGGGGGCCCCCAAACCCCCCCAATGTGAGGCCCATAGGAAGGGGGTCACCCCCAAACCCCCCCCATGACCCCACATCAATGGGGACCCCCTGTATGGGTCCCATAGAAGGAGGGGGTCACCCCCAAAACCCCCCTATGAGCCCCACATCAATGGGGACCCCCTGTATGGGTCCCATAGAAGGAGGGGGTCACCCCCAAAACCCCCCTATGAGCCCCACATCAACGGGGACCCCCCATATGGGTCCCATAGGAGGAGGGGGTCGCCCCCAAACCCCCCCCATGAGCCCCACATCAAGGGGGACCCCCCATATGGGTCCCATAGGGGGAAGGGGTCGCCCCCAAACCCCCCCCATGAGCCCCACATCCCAGGGGGGGCCCCGAAACCCCTCTATGAGGCCCATAGAAGGAGGGGGGGGGTCACCTCCAAACCCCCCCCATGAGCCCCACATCAATGGGGACCCCCCTATAAGGCCCATACGAGGGGGGGTGCCCCCAGCCCCACATCACGATGGGACCCCCAAAACCTGGGGGGGGTGGGGGGGACCCCCCCTAAACACTCACTGGGGTGGGGGGGGGGGATCGGTCCCCGGTAACAGCCGCCCCCCCCACCTCCCCCGGGGGTCACGTGAGGTCGCGGGGGGGGGGTGTCACCCCGCGCGCCCCCGGGGGGGGCGGGGCCTTACCGGGAGGGTGGGGGAGGGGCCGCGGCGCCGCGGCGGGGCAGGGGGGGACCCCGGTGCCTCCCGGTGCCTCCCCCCCCGCCGGGCCCCTCACCTGCCGGGCCCGCTGCACCGCGTCGGCGAAGGCGTCCTTCCGGATCCCAGCGGCGGCGGCGGGGCCGCCCCCTGCGCCGCCGCCACCGCCGCCTCCTCCTCCTCCTCCTCCTCCGCCAGCGCCGCCGGGGCCCGGGCCGCTGCCCCCCGCGGCCGGAGGCGGCGGCCCCGCGGTGGAGGCGGCTGCGGGCGGCGGGGCCCCCCCGGGCGCGGCGGCAGCGGCGGCGGCGGGCGGCGGCCCCGCGGCGCTGAACTCGGACATGGCGGCGGCGGCGGCGGCGGGAACAGGCCGCGCTGTCTCCACACACTGCGCGGGGCACGCTGGGACGGGCGGCGGAGCCCCGCCCTCACTGCGCGCGGCAGCCAATGGGAGAGCGGAGAAAGGTTGAGTGGCACAAGGAGGTGGCCAATGAGGGAGGGGAACGGAGCCGGCGCGCGCGCGGAGGAGGAAGGGGAGAGGACGGCGCTGAGGGAAAGGATTGGAGGAAGGAAGAGCCAATCCGAAAAGGGCGGGACCGGAGGGGCGCTCGGCCAATGGTGGAGGCAGCTCGGCTGCTATTGGACGAGGAAGCGGATGGCGGGGGGAGGCGGGGCTTCCGCGGCTTCCTATTGGAGGAGGCGGCGCCTCACTGACGGCCACCGGAGTCAATCGGAGGGCGCAGAGCCGCTCAGCGGCCGGTGATTCGCTGGCGCGCGCTGGGGCGGAGCTTCTTTAGAATGACAGGCCCGAGAAGCAATCGGCGGCAGCAAACGCGCCACCGATTGGCCAGCGGTGATGGGCGGGGCCAATCGCGGGGCGGACCCGCGGTTTCACGCACCAATCACCCGCCAGCACCGCGGTTGGGCCAATGAGGAGGGTGCGTTGCGCGCCAGCCCTCCAATGACGTTCGCGAGGCCGTTTAGGAGGGAAACGGCAGCCAATCAGCGGCGTCGCCAGCACTCAAAGGGGCGGGGCCACATGGGGGCGGGGCCTGAGGAGGGAGGGGGAGTGGCCTGCAGGGATGGGGCTGGGATTGGCGGGGAGGGGGCGTGGCTAAAGGGGGCGCGGTCAAAAGGGGGCGTGGCCAGCGCGGGAGCGGAGCGGGAGGTACCGGAGCGGCCGCAGCGCCGGGGGGGGGGGGGACCCGGGGGGGGGTTTTGGGGGTCTCGGGGGGGGTCCCGGGCTCGGTCCGGCCCCACGGAGGCCGCTTGTGACCAGATGGGGGGGAACAGGCGCCCCCGGAGCCGGCCCCATCGACACTGACCCCAGGGCAAAGGGGCTGTGGGGCGGTGGGGCTGGGGGGGTGGCAGATGGGGGGCAATAGGGACAAGGGGTTGTGGGGCCCGGGGACGGTGGGGCCGCGCTGGGGCCGCGCTGGGGCCGCCGTGGGGCGGCTGAGCCGGAGCCGCCATCGCCCCTAATTGCTTCCATCTGCGGGCGAGGAGGCGCCGGAGGGGGAACAGCGGCGATGGGGGGGGGACACACACACAAGCACCGTGAGCGCCCCCCCAGCCGCATTGCCCGGCCCAGGAACCCCCCCATCCGGCCCCATAGTCCCGGTTATCGGGGGGGGGGGACACCCCCGATGTCCCGAGGTTGGGATGGGCGGAGGCCCCGGGAAAAGGGGAACTGGGGGGGCCGTGCCCGCGGGGCTGGACACGGGGATGGAGGCACATGGGGGGGTTATAGGGGGTGGTTGATGGGGGGGGTCCATGTCGCTGACCCTGGCGTGTCCCCCCCCAGGCTGGGGCCATGGCTCAGGTCCTGCCTGCCGATGCGTTCCCAGGTGAGGGGCTGGGGGGGTCCCCATTGCGGTGGGGGGTCCCTGTAGCCATAGGACTAATAGAGGGGGGGGTCCTGGCCCCCCTGGATGTCATTAGGGACGGGGAAGCGGCTTTGGTTGGGGCAGGGGGAACCCTGGGTACTGTGAGGGGGGTCTGAGGTCAATGGGGGGGTCCCTGGGTCCGCGTTACAGTGGGAGGGGGTCTGATGAGAAGGGGGGGTCTTCGACTCCTGGTGCTATTAGGGGCAGGGAGGGGGTCCCGGTTGGGATGTGCTGGGTCCCGGTTGCGCTATGGGGGGGTCCTGGTTGGGTTGTGTCGGGTCCCGATTGCCAGTGGGGGGGTCCTGGTTGGGATGTGTCGGGTCCCGGTTGTGCTACGGGGGGGTCTCGGTTGGGATGTGTTGGGTCCCGGTTGCGCAATGGGGGGGTCCCGGGTGGGAGGTGTTGGTCCCGGTTGGGATGTATCAGATCCCGGTTGCTCTATGGGGGGATCCCGGTTGGGATGTGTCGCGTCCCGGTTGGGATGTGTCGGGTCCTGGCTGCGCTATGGGGGGGGTTCCCGCTGTGGGGCTGGTCCCGTTGTCACTGCGCTGCCGCAGGTCGCCGCCGCTCGGGGTCAGGACCGGCGCCGGGGCCGGGGGACGCGCGGTACACGCTGGAGACGGCCTATGGGTACCGGCTGGACCTGGGCTTCCTGGGCTACGTGGAGGCCATCGAGAAGGGGCTGACGCTGCGGCGAGTGCCGGTGAACCGGCGCCTGCACCGCGCCTCGTGGGCCGGGGGCCGGGAGCCGGAGCCCCGCGCCCGGCCCCGGGGCGGGGGGGACGAGGAGGAGGCCGGGGCGGGACCGGCGGCGCTGCGCTTGGTGCGGGAGCAGATGGCGGCGGCGCTGGGGCGGCTGCGGGAGCTGGAGGAGCAGGTCCGGGCGCTGCCGGCGCTTCGCCGCCGCCTCGAGCGGCTCCAGGAGGAGAAACGGCAGCTCCTGGAGCGGCTCCGGAGCCACCGCGGCTGCGGCTGCGGCGCCGGTGCCGCCGAGGAGGGAGACGGCGTCAGCGGGGCCGTTGTGGGGAGCGGGAGCGGCGCCGGCAGCGCCGGGGCCGGCTCCGGCAATACCGGATCCATTGGTGGTTCCGGGATCGGCTCCGGCATCACCGGGTCCATTGGTGGTACCGGGATCGGCTCCGGCATCACCGGATCCATTGGTGCGACCGGGACCGGCTCCGGCATCGCCGGGTCCATTGGTGGTACCGGGATTGGCTCCGGCATCACCGGATCCATTGGTGCGACCGGGACCGGCTCCGGCATCACCGGATCCATTGGTGGGACCGGGATCGGCTCTGGCAGCACCGGATCCATTGGGGGGACCGGGATCGGCTCCGGCATTACCGGGTCCATTGGTGCGACCGGGATCGGCTCCGGCAGCACCGGATCCATTGGTGGGACCGGGATCGGCTCTGGCAGCACCGGATCCATTGGGGGGACCGGGGCCGGCTCCGGCATCACCGGCTCCATTGGTGGTACCGGGACCGGCTCCGGCTCCATCGCTGCCGCCGGGACCGGCTCCGGGCAGGCGCGGGCGCTGCCGCGGGGCCGCCGCTCGGTGGCCGTGGGCACGGACGGGGCCGCGGCGCTGCCGGGGCGGGTGGTGGAGCTGGAGCAGCGCCTGCACCGGGCGCTGGAGGAGCTGCGGGAGGCCCGGGCCCGGCTGGGACAGCGTGAGCGGGACACGGGCGGGGATGTGGGGTGTGGATACGGGATGTGGGATGTGGGATGTGGGATGGGGATTTGGGATGTGGGATGTGGGATACGGGATACGGGATATGGAACGTGGGATACGGGGTATGGACGTGGGATAGGGGATGTGGGACATGGGATATGGAACATGGGATGTGGGATATGGGATACACACATGGGATTTGGGATGTGGAACATGGGATATGGAATGTGGATATGGGATATGGGATACAGGCATGGGATGTGGGATGTGGAACATGGGATATGGGTTACAGGCATGGGACATAGGATATAGAACATGCAATACAGGATACAGACATGGGATGTGGGACATGGAATATGGACATGGGATATGGGAGATGGACATGGGATGTGGGATATGTGAGATGAACATGGGATATGGCACATAGGACATGGGATATGGACATGGGACATGACATATACAACATGCAATATGGAACATGGGATACGGACATGGGACATGGATATGGGACATGCAATATGGAACAGGGGATATGGACATGGAATACGGGACATGGACACAGGACATGGAATACGGCCATGGGATGTGGGACATGGACACAGGACATGAGATATGGGACAGGGGACACAGACACAGGACACGGACATGGGACATGGGATATGGACATGGGATGTGGGGCATGGAACATGGGACATGGACCTGGGGGGCTCCAGCCTCACACCCCCCCCATGTCCCCCAGAGCCGCCGGGTGACGCCAACGGGGCCGAAGGCGACGGAGACCCCCCCGGGGGGGGCAGCGGCAGGTGGGGCCGGGGGGATGGGGCAGGTTTGGGGGTGCCGGGGGGGGGATGGGGCAAGTTTGGGGGTCCCGAGGGGGGGGAATGGGGCAGGTTTGGGGGTGCCGGGGGGGGGGATGGGGCAGGTTTGGGGGTGCCGGGGGGGGGGATGGGGCAGGTTTGGGGGTCCCGAGGGGGGGGGATGGGGCAGGTTTGGGGGTGCCGGCGGGGAGGATGGGGCAGGTTTGGGGGTGCCGGGGGGGGGATGGGGCAGGTTTGTGGGTGCCGGGGGGGGATGGGGCAGGTTTGGGGGTGCCGGGGGGGGGATGGGGCAGGTTTGGGGTCCTCTCACCCCCCTTTCTCCCCCCCCAGCTCCTCCGACGACAGCGAGTACCATGAGGCAGAGGGGTGAGACCCACACACGCGTGTGCGATGCGTGATTCCCCCACACACGTGTACTCACATGACACCCCCCTGCACACACATGTGCTCACATGGCACCCCCACACACACATGTGCTCACATAGCACCCCCCCACACACACATGTGCTCACATGACACCCCCCCGCACACACACGTGCTCACATGACACCCCCCAGCACACCCATGTGCTCACGACACTCCCCGCGCACACACATGTGCTCACATGACACCCCCCCGCACACACATGTGCTCACATGATGTCTTCCATGTGTGTTCCAGCCCCCCCCCCAGGCCCCTGCGGTGCCGCTGCGTGACATCGCGTGACGTCATACGAGCCCTCATGACGTCACAGCGCACCCTGTGACATCATCACCCAGCATCCCCCCCCCCCATTTGCGTGTCCCCCCCCAACCTCCCCCCCAATAAAGCACCTCCAGACACCGGGACCCACAACTGGGGGCACTTGGGGGGCCCGGGGGGGGCACTTGGGGGTCCGGGGAGGGGGGGGGGGAGAAGAAGGAGGCAGGACAAGGGAGGGAAATAAATAACCCGTGTATTGGTCATGTCACGACATAGGGGGGCCCTGTCGGGACAGGGCCCCCCCCCTTCCCATCCCCCCCCCCAAGGCCACGTTTTCGGTTCATTTTCACAGTTTTTGGTTCAAACCAGCACCTGTGGCGTGTGCACGCGTGTGCACGCGTGTGCTGGCGTGTGCCGCGTCACGCACAGCCATGGACAGCCCCATAGAGGTGTGTACGGCCACATACAAGCGCATCCACACACAGTGTGTACAGGCGTGTGCAGCCGTGTAGAGCCCATGTGCCACGACGTATGTGCCCATACAGCCGTGTCGAGGCGTGCACGGCATCACGCACAAGCACGTATGGTCCAGGGTGACCACGTATGACCCCCACACGCACACACATGTACAGCCACATACAACCACATACAGCCGTGTCCAACCGCAGCCAGCCTCATACGTGAACCCAGACACATACAACCACACGCGACCACATACGAGCGGGTCCAGCCCCGCACACGCGTGGCCGGGGTCGCACCGAGCCCTGCCCTGGCACTGAGGAACACGCGTGACCACGCGGTGCCACACGTGACCACGCGGTGCCACACGTGACGCGCCGTCCTCAGGCCACGTCGTCATCCAGGACCTGGGGGGGGAATCGGGGGGGGGGTCAGGGCCCCATTGGAGCCCCCCCTGCCCCATAGCTCCCCATAGGGAGCCCCATAACTCCCCATAGGGAGCCCCCACTGCCCCATAACACCCCATAGGGACCCTTCCACACCCCATAACTCCCCATGGGGAGCCCCCACTGCCCTATAACTCCCCATAGGGAGCCCCATAACTCCCCATAGGGAGCCCCCCACACTCCATAACTCCCCATGGGGACCCCCGACTGCCCCACAACTCCTCATAGGGAGCCCCCACTGCCCCATAACTCCCTATAGGGAGACTCATAAGTCCCCATGGGGAGCTCGCCACACCCTATAACTCCCCATGGGGACTCTGCACTGCCCCATAACTCCCCATAGCGACCCCTCCACACCCCATAACTCCCCATGGGGACCCCCCACTGCCCCATAACTCCCCATGAGGAGCCCCCCACACCCCATAACTCCCTATGGGGAACTCCCCACACCCCATAAATCCCCATGGGCACCTCCCACTGCCCCATAACTCCCCATGGGGACCCCCCACTGCCCCATAAGTCCCCATGAGGAGACCTTTACACCCCATAACTCCCCATAGGGAGCCCCACAGCCCCATAACTCCCCATGAGGTGCTCTCCACATCCCATAACTCCCCATGGGGAGCCCCCCACTGCCCCATAACTCTCTATAGGGAGCCCCTGCTGCCTCATAACTTCCCATGGGAACCCCCCCCCCGCCCCATAACTCCACATAGGGAGCCCCATAACTCCCCATAGGGAGCCCCATAACTCCCCATGAGGAGCTCCCCACTTCCCATAACTCCCCATAGGGAGCCCCCCGCCCCATAACTCCCCATGGGGACCCTCCCCTGCCCCATAACTCCCCATGGGGAGCTCCCCACTTCCCATAACTCCCCATAGGGAGCCCCATAACTCCCCGTAGGGAGCCCCACAGCGCCCCCTGGGGACGGCCGGCTCACCGGGGGGGCCCGGGGCGCCCCCAGGCCGTGGCCCAGCGGCTCCTCCTCGTCGTCGGCGCCGCCCTTGCGGAACACGGGGTTGCTGAAGCTGATGCTCCGGATGCTCCGGCGCCTCCACCCGCGCCAGAGCCCGCGGGCACCGGCGGCCGCCAGCGCCAGCACCGCTGCGGGGGGGACAGCGTCAGCGGGGACCCCACACCCCCCCCCCACCACCGCCCCATAAGTGACCCCCCCCCCCCCCAAAAACGTACCCAGCGGCAGCATCACCGCGAGCGCCGTCGATGCCGTCCTGCTGCCCACGTGCCCCACGGCACCACCGCGGCCGCCTGGGGGGGGACAAGGGATTGCCCGATATGGGGTGCGGTGTGGGGCTGGGTTATGGGGCTGAGCCATAGGGCTGGGTTATGGGGATGGGATATGGGGCTGGGGGTGGGGGGGTGGGGCTGGGATGTGGGGCTGAGCCATAGGGCTGGGTTATGGGGCTGGGATGTGGGGCTGGTACCTGCGGTAGCGTTGCCAGATGTGCCGGTGCTGTTGGGGGTCCCGGGGGTCCCGGTGCTGGCTGTGGGCTCTGGGGCCCCCCTATGGCCAGGGGTGGGGGGCTGCGGGGGGGCTGCATCCAGCGGGGCCAAGGGGGCTGCGGGGGGGGGGGTACAGGGGGTCAGGTGGGATAATGGGAATGGGGATGGAGATGGGATGGACACAGGGACACAGGAAGAACATGGGAAGGACACGGGATGGACATGGGAAAGACATGGATGGACATGGGAAGGACATGGAGGGACATACAGACATGGTATGGACATGGGATGGACATGGATGGACATGGGATGGACATACAGATATCGGATGGACATGGGAAGGACATGGGATGGACATGGGATGGACACGGGATGGATACGGGAAGGACATGGAGGGATATGGAAAGGACATGGAGGGACATACAGACATGGTATGGACATGGGAAGGACACAGGATGGACATGGATGGACATGGGATGATCATACATATATGGGATGGACATGGGAAGGACATGGATGGACATACAGATACGGGATGGACATGGGAAGGACATGGATGGACACGGGAAGGACACGGCTGGACACGCGTGCACCGCGGTACCTGAGGGCTGCCGCAGCGGGTGCACCAGCACCAGCCCCTGCACCGGGAACCGCTCCTGGAGCAGCCGCCGCGGCGCCGAGGCCGAGCGGAGCCCGAGCCCCAACACGGCCCCGAGCCGGGAGTCGCTCCAGTAGAGCTGCTCCTGCGGGAACAGCGGCGCCACGTGGGAACGGGCACGGGAGTGGGCACGGGAATGGGCATGGGAATGGGGCATGGGAATGGGAGAGGGGAATGGGAGAGGGGAATGGGCACTGGGAATGGGGCATGGGAGTGGGGCACAGGAGAGGGGCACGGGAGAGGGCATGGGAATGGGCACCGGGAATGGGCATGGGAATGGGGCACGGGAGTGGGGCACGGGAATGGGGCATGGGAGTGGGGCATGGGAATGGGCACCAGGAATGGGAGAGGGGAATGGGCACTGGGAATGGGGCACAGGAGTGAGGCACGGGAATGGGGCACAGGAGTGGGGCATGGGAATGGGCACCGGGAATGGGAGAGGGGAATGGGAAAGGGGAATGGGCACCGGGAATGGGACACGGGAATGGGAGAGGGGAATGGGAAAGGGGAATGGGCACCAGGAATGGGGCACGGGAATGGGAGAGGGGAATGGGGCACAGGAATGGGGCATGGGAATGGGACATGGGAAGGGCACCGGGAATGGGGCACGGGAATGGGCACTGGGAATAGGACATGGGAGTCGGACACAGGAATGGGAATGGGACATGGGAATGGGGCATGGGCACTGGGAATGGGACATGAGAATGGGCACTGGGAATAGGACATGGGAGTGGGACACAGAAATGGGAATGGGCACTGGGAATGGGACATGGGAATGGGCACCAGGAATGGGTCAGTGGGAATGAGACAACAGGAAGGGGCACCGAAAACTGGCACTGGGAAGAGGACATGTGGAATGGGGAACCAGGAATGGGATACAGGGCATGGGCACTGGGAATAGGGGGGGTTGGGGGGGCCCGGGGGGGCCTCACCTCGAACACGGCGATGGCGAAGGGCTGCGGCAGCACCGCGGGGTCCATCAGCACCGTCCGGCGCCGGCCCCCGTCCACGTCCGCGCTGCAGAGAGCGTGGAGCCGAGCGTCCACCCAGAACAGGCGCCGCGACGGCAGGTCTGGGGCAGGGACGGGGCGGGGGGGACAGACACGTGAGGATGGGGATGGGGAGGGACGGGATGGGGCAGGATGGGGATGTACAGGGAAGGGATAAGGACAGGATGGGAATGGGGACAGGATGGGGATGGGGATGGGGTTGGGATGGGGACAGGATGGGGATGGGGTTGGGATGGGGATGGACAGGAAAGGGATAAGGACAGGATGGGAATGGGGTTGGACAGGAACGGGATGGGGACAGAGTGGGGATGTGGATGGGGATGGGGAGGGACAGGAACGGGATGGGGACAGGATGGGGATGGGGAAGGGGATGGACAGGAACGGGATGGGGACAGGATGGGGATGGGGAGGGACAGGAACGGGATGGGGATGGACAGGAACAGGATGGGGACAGGATGGGGATGGGCAGGGAAGGGATGGGGACAGGATATGGATGGGGATGAGGATGGGGAAGGGGATGGGAATGTACAGGAAAGGGATGAGGACGAGATGAGAATGGGGATGAGGATGAGGATGGGGATGGACAGGGAGGGGTTGGGGACAGGATGGGGATGGGGAAGGGGATGGGGATGCACAGGAAAGGGATGAGGGCAGGATGGGGAAGGGGATGAGGATGGGGATGGGGATGTACAGGAAAGGGATGAGGATGGGATGAGAATGGGGATGGGGATGGACAGGAAAGGGATGGGGACAGGATGGGGATGGGGAAGGGGATGGGGATGGACAAGGAAGGGATGGGGACAGGATGGGGATGGGGATGGGGAAGGACAGGGAGGGGATGGGGATGGACAGGAAAGGGATAAGGACAGGATGGGAATGGGGATGAGGATGGGATGGGAGTAGGGAAAGGGATGGGCATGGACAGGGAGGGGATGGGGGCAGGATATGGATGGGGATGTGGATGGAGAAGGGGATGGGGACAGGATGGGGATGGGGATGGACAGGAAAGGGATGGTGACAGGATGGGGATGTGGGTGGGGAAGGGGATGGAGATGGGATGGGGATGAGGACGAAGATATGGATGGGGAAGTAGATGGGAATGGGATGGGGACATGGATGGGGAAGGGGATGAGGATGGGGATGGGGATGCACAGGGAGGGGATGGGACCGAGGTGGCGCTGCCGCTCACCCAGGGTGATCCCATTGGGCCACTCCACGTCCTCGGTCACCAGCGGCGTCACATCGGAGCCGTCGAGGCGGCTCCGGGCGATCTTGGCGCTGGCTCCCCAGTCTGTCCAGTACATGTACCTGGGGGGGGGGGGCAGAGCCGTCACCCCCGTGTCCCCCCCGTGTCCCCCTCCATGTCCCCCCATGTCCCCCCGTACCCCTGCAGCGGGTCCAGGGCGATGCCGCAGGGTTTGGCTCCCTCCTCCCGCAGCAGCGTCCGGCTCCAGGCGCCGCCGGCGTCCGCCACCGACACGGTGCCGAGCCCGGAGTCCGTCCAGTAGAGGTTGTGATGGATCCAGTCCACGGCGATGGCGTCCGGGGTCCCCGAGCCCAGCTCCACCACCGGCACCTGCTGGTGGGCATCGGCTGTGCCGGCCAGCGGCGACCTGCCCGGATGGGGATGGAAGGGATGGGATGGGGATAAGGATGGGATGGGGATAAGAATGGGATGGGGATAAGAATGGGATGGGGATGGGATGGGGATGGGGGTGGGGATAAGGATGGGATGGGGGTGGGGATGGGATAGGGATAAGAATGGGATGGGGATAAGAATGGGATGGGGATGGGGATAAGAATGGGATGGGGATGGGGATAAGGATGGGATGAGGGTGAGGATGGGATGGGGATGGGATGGGGTTGGGATGGGGATAAGAATGGGACGGGGATGGGAGTGGGGATGGGATGGGGGGGGAGTGGGGATGGGGATAAGAATGGGATGGGGATGGGATGGGGATAAGAGTGGGATGGGATGGGGATGGGGAAAAGAATGGGATGGGGATGGGATGGGATGGGGGTACCGGAGGGTACGGGGCGGGTCCGGGGGTCCCTCACCGGTAGATGCGGCCCCGGCTGAGGTCAGCCCAGAACACGGAGCCGTTGCCCACGTGCACATCCAGGGCCCCGACGTGCTTGAGCGGCCCCAGGAGCCGCCGGTACCCGGCGCCGTCCAGCGCCATCTCCCGCAGCTCGTGTCGCACCGAGAACAGCAGCGCGGGGGGGGGCCCTGCGGGAGCCGGGCATGGAACCGCAGCGCCCACCACGGACCCCCCAGCACCGCACCTGGGGTGAACGGGGGTGAATTGGGGTGCGGGGGGGGGGGCCGGGTCTCACCGAGCGCTCGGCAGATGCTGGTGCCGGGGTCCAGCCTGTAGCCCCCCCCGCAGTCGCACTTGTAGGAGCCCGGCAGGTTGTGGCACTGTTGGCTGCAGGCGGCCGGGTCCTGGCACTCGTCGATGTCTGGGGGGGGGACAAGGGGGTCGGATCCATAAGGGAGTCATAGGGTTCCATGGAGGGGTGGAAGGGGGTCAGGGGGCCCCACAGTGGGGTCAGGGGGTTCCCGGGGGGTCCTATGGGGGGGGCCTCATAGTGGGGTCGGGGGTCCCAGAGGGGGGGGGGTCCCATAATCGGGTCAGGGGGTCCCAGAAGGGGGGTCCCATAATGGGGTCATGGGGTCCAGGGGAGTCAGGGGGGTCCTATGGGGGGGGGGTTTCATAGTGAGGTCGGGGGTGTCCCTATAGGAGGATCCCATAAGGGGGTCGTATAATGGGGTCAGGGGGTCCCGGGGAGGCGGGGGGGGTCCTATAGGGGGGGTGTCATAGTGGGGTCGGGGGTACCTATAGGAGGGTCCCATAGGAGGGTCCCATAATGGGGTCAGGGGGTCCCGGGGAGTCACAGGGGTCCTATGGGGGGGGGGTCTCATAGTGGGGTTGGGGGTGTCCCTATAGGAGGGTCCCATAGGAGGGTCCCATAGAGGGTCCTGGGGAGTCGGGGGGGGTCCTATAGGGGAGTTCTCATAGCAGGGTCGGGGGGGTCCCTGGGGAGGGTCAGGCAGTTCCTACAGGAGGGTCCCTGGGGGAGGTCAGGGGGTGCGGGGGGGTTGGGGGGTTCCTATAGAGGGATCCTATGGGGGGGGTCCCATAGTTGGGTCAGGGGGTTTCTATGGGGGGGGGAGGGTGTCCAAGGGGGTCAGCACCCACCGAGGCAGGTCCGTCCATCGGGGCCCAGGCGGAAGCCGTCGGGGCACAGACACTCGTAGCCCAGGGGCAGGTCCCGGCACACGTGGGAGCAGCCGCCGCCGTCCAGGCACTCATTGACCCCTATGGGGGGGGGGGGAGAACGGACCCCAAACGGGGGGGAGGGGGGGGAGTGTGTTGGGGGGACCCCCGAACCCCCTGGATGCTCATTGTGGGGGGGTTGAGGGGGGGGGTCCCGGCCCTACCGCACTCCTTGATGGGCTCATCCGACCAGTCCCGGCAGTCCCGGCGCTGGTTGCAGACGCGCTCCATAGGGATGCACTCACCGGAGCGGCACAGGAACCCAGCACAGGCGGTCACTGGAGGGGGGGGTCGGGACATGGGGTGTCAGAGCACCCCCATAACGCACACCGGGGACCCCCCCGCAGCCCCCGGCACTCACTGTTGTGGCACTCAGCCTCGTCGCTGCCGTCGGCGCAGTCGGTTTCGCCGTCGCAGCGCCGCAGCCCCGGTACGCAGCGCCCGTCCCCGCAGCCAAACTGGTCCGGGCGGCACGATGCGGCGGCTGGGGGGGGGGAAACGGGGGGGTCAGAGCAGCCCGGGTACCCCCCAACTGACCTACACCCCATGATGGACTCCCCCCTCCCATAACACACTGATGGACCCCCCCCCCAGCACCCCTCCCCACTAACCTGCACCCACTAAGTGACCCCCCCCAGCACTCCCCAACTAACCTGCACCCAATGAGGGATCCCCCCTCAGCACTCCCCAATTAATCTGCACCCACTGAGGGACCCCCCCCCCCAGCACCCCGCAACTAACCTGCACCTACTGAGGGATCACCCCAGCACTCCCCAATTAACCTGCACCCACTGAGGGACCCCCTCCACCCCACCCTCCAGCACCCCCCCAACTAACCTGCACCGATGATGGACCACCCCCCCGCCCAAGAACCCCAGAACCCCAGAACCCATTGATGGACCCCCCCAACCCACCTGCACCCACTGATGCACAACCCCCCCCCCCCGCACCCACTGATGCACCCCCCCCAGCACCCACCGATAGACCCCCCACACACACACTCACCCTGCACCCCCAAACGTGTGCCCAGCCCCAAACAAGCACCAGATATTGAGAGGGTGGGGGGGAAAGAGGGAGGAATTGGGGTGCAGATGGGGGTGAACGGGGAGGGGGGGTGCAGAGGGTCAGTGGGGTGCGGGGGGGGGGGTGTGTCACCCACCGCATCCCTGCTCGTCGGAGCCGTCGGCGCAGTCGGAGCTGCCGTCGCAGCGCCAGCGCCGGTGCACGCACTCGCCGGAGCCGCACTGGAACTGCAGGGGGGGGCACGGGCGGGGGGTGCGGGGGGGGCCGCAGCTTCGCGGCCACTCGTCGGAGCCGTCGGGGCAATCGGGATCCCCGTCGCAGGCCCAGAGCCGGGGCACGCAGGTCCCGTCGTGGCAGCGGAAGGCGTGAGCGCCGCACGGGGGCGGCGGCGGGCACCCGGCCTCGTCCGCCCCGTCCTCGCAGTCGTGTTCCCCGTCGCAGGCGAAGGCGCGGGACACGCAGGAGCCGCTCCCGCAGCGGAGCTGCTCCGGGCCGCAGGAGCGGGCGGCTGCGGGACACGGGTCAGTGAGCGGGGGGGGGGCGCATACACACTATGGGGGGGTTATGGGGGTGGGGGTCTCGGCACTCACGACATTGCAGCTCGTCGGAGCCGTCCTCGCAGTCGCGGTGCCCGTCGCAGCGCCAGAGCAGTGGAACGCAGCGGCCCCGGCGCCCGCCGCAGCTGAACTCTGCCGCGGAGCAGGACACGGAGCCTGGAGGGCACATGGTGCGTGGGACGTGGGACATGGGACACGAGACATGGGACACGGTGTGTGGGACACGGTGCGTGGGACGTGGGACGTGGTGCGTGGGACACAGTGTGTAGGACATGGGACATGGTGCGTGGGACACGGGACATGGTGTGAGGGACGTGGGACATGGGACATGGCACACGGTACACAGTACATGGCCCACGGTACATGACACATAGTATATGATACATGGCACACAGTACATGGTACATGGCGCATGACACACGGCACACACGATGCACAGCACGCAGCATGACACACACGACACACAGCACACGTGGCACACGGCACACACGACGCACAGCACATGGCATGACACACGCATGACACACGGCACAAACGACACAGCACGCAGCATGACACACAGCACACACACGACACACACGACACACGGCACACACGACACAGCACACACGACACAGCACACACATGACACACACAGCACACACGACACAGCACACACATGACACACATGGCACTCACTGCAGGTCTCGGGTGTCTCGTCGGAGCCATCCCGGCACTCGGCGCTGCCGTCGCACACCCACGTGCTGGCGATGCAGGACCCGTCCCCGCACCGGAACTGGCTCCGGCCGCACTCCCCGGGACCTGCGGGCAGCGGGGTCAGCCCAAACCACCCCCGTACCGGGGCTCAGCCCAAACCCCCCCCTCCCCCGGTACCGCGGGAGGGGTTGGGTGTGACCGGCTGACCCGAGGCGACCTTTGCCCGCCGGTGACCCTGACGTAGAACCAGGGTGGGGTCCGGGGATGCGGCCGGTCATTGGTTCCCATTCCCAGGTTATCCAGCCCCCATCCCGGGTTCTTCCAGCCCCATCCCGGGTTTCTACAGCCCCATCCCGGGTTTTCCAGCCCCATTCCCAGGTTTTCCATCCCCATTCCCGGTTTTCCAGCCCCATTCCGGGGTTTATCAAGCCCCCATCCCGGGTTTCTACAGCCCCATTCTCAGGTTTTCCAGCCGCATCCCGGGTTTTTCCATCCCCATTCCCGGGTTTTCCAGCCCAATCCCAGGTTCTTCCAGCCCCATTCCCGGTTTTCCAGCCCCACTCCCGGTCCCGGCCCCACCCGCCACCCCCGGTGGGCGCGGTCACCCCTCGCCCTGCCCGGCGCGCCGCTCTCTCATTGGCCAGCGGGGCGTTTCCCCGCCGGGTGGCCAGTCCGCGCTTCCGCCAATCAAAAGCGCGTCCGCCGCAGGGCGGGGCGTTACGCCTGTGGTGATTGGCCCTTGGCCTCGCCGGGGGGCAGGGCCGCGCTTCCTTATCCCCGCCCACCAGCCCCTGCCTCCGCCCGGGACCGGGGTTTTGGGGGGGGGGGTGTCCCGGTAAAAGGCGCCGGTCCCCCCCCCCCCACCCCCCCGCGGCTCCGCTTGGGGGGGGGGGGGGGGCACAAACCCGGGGGGTGGGGTGGGGGGGGGGTGTCAGGCTGCGTGGCGGGGCCGAGCCCCGGTGAGTCCGGATCCCCCCGGCCCCCCCCTTCGGTTCCCCCCCTCCCCCCGGTTCCCCGTTCCCCCCGTCGGGGACCCCCGGTGCTCCCCCCTCCCGCCCCGGTGCCCGGCTCCCCCCTCACCTGCTCCCGGTGCCGCCGCCGTCGCCGTCCCGAGCAGCAGCAGCCGCAGCAGCAGCGGCGCGGCCGCCGGCGGCCCCATCCCGGAGCCGCGATGGCGCTGGGCCGGTGCCGGGGCCGGTGCCGGGGCCGGTGCCGGCGCCCGGAGCGGGATCGGGATCACGATCGCGATCGCGGCTCCGGCCCCATTTCAAGGGCAGCGCGGGGGGGCGGGGCCTCGCGTGGGGTGATTTGAAACTGCCCCACGTCACCGGGGGGCGGGGCTTGGCGGACACACGGATACCGAGACCCCCCCCCGCGGCCCCGGCACCCCCCGACCCACGTCTGGCCCCCATAGACCGCCCCAGCCCTCCCATTGACCCCCCATAGACCCTCCATAGACCCCCCCCATAGACTCTCCACAGAACCCCCCATAGACCCTCCATAGACCCCCATAGACCCCCCCCATAGACTCTCCATAGACCCCCCTATAGACTCTACATAGACCCTCCATAGACCCCCATAGACTCCCCCATAGACTCTCCATAGACCCCCCCATAAACCCCCCCCATAGACCCTCCATAGACCCCCCATAGACTCTCCATAGACTCTCCATAGACCCCCCCCATAGACCCTCCATAGACCCCCCATAGACTCTCCATAGACCCTCCATAGACCCCCCCATAGACCCTCCATAGACTCTCCATAGACCCCCCCCATAGTCTCCCCATAGATCTCCCCCTAGACTCGCCACAGACCCCCCCATAGACCCGCCATAGAGCCCCCCATAGACTCTCCATAAACCCCCCTACAGACTCTCCATAGACCGCCCCATAGACTCTCCATAGACCCCCCCATAGACCCTCCATAGAGCCCCCCATACTCTCCATAGACCCTCCCTAGTCTCCCCATAGACCTCCCCCTATACTCTCCACAGACCCCCCCCCAGACTGTCCATAGACATCCACAGACCCCCCCATCGATCCCCCCAACCCCCTTTAACCCCCCCAGCCCTCCCCTCAGGTGCCCCCCCAACCTTCCAGACCCCCCCAAGGTCCCCCTGACCCCCCCCCCCCCCCGGACCCACAGATTTCGTTGCCTTTCTCTTAGTTTAGTTTATTACTGCTCAAAATCCAGTGACAGCGACAGGCGCCGGCGGCGGCCGCGGGGGGGCCGGTGACACCATTGGGGGCCGGTGACGCCGCGGTGGGGCCGGTGACACCATTGGGGGCCGGTGACGCCGTGGGGGGCGCTCGGCAGTATAAATATGGAGGTTTTATACAGGGTGCAGCTACGGCCTCGGTACCGGGAGAGCTACCGGGGGGGGGGGGGGACACGGGACACGGGGCTGGGGGGGGGGACAGGACATGGATGGCGCCGGGGGCCGGAGCCGCGGAATGTGGGTTCAGTCTCCTCGGGCTGCCTCAGTCTTCCTCAGTGCCGCTGCCGGAGCGATCCTGCGGGAACGGGGGAGCTCAGGGATGGTGCTGGGAGGGAGGAGGGGGCAGTTGGGGGGCAGGAGCTGGGGGTGGGAGGCAGGAGGAGGGGGTTGTGGGGCAGGAACAGGGGTTGTGGGGCAGGAGGTGGTGGTTGTGGGGCAGGAGCAGGAGTTGTGGGGCAGGAGGAAGCGGTTGGGGGGCAGGAGGAGGCGGTTGTGGGGCAGGAGGAAGCAGTTGTGGTGCAGGAGGAGGAGGTTGTGGGGCAGGAGGCAGCAGCTGTGGGGCAGGAATAGGAGTTGTGGGGCAGGAAGAAGCGGTTGTGGTGCAGGAGGAAGCAGTTGGGGGGCAGGAGGAGGCAGTTGTGGGGCAGGAGGAAGCACTTGGGGGGCAGGAGGAAGCACTTGGGGGGCAGGAATAGGAGTTGTGGTGCAGCAGGAAGCGATTGTGGTGCAGAAGGAAGCAGTTGGGGGGCAGGAGGAAGCTGTTGTGGGGCAGGAGGAAGCACTTGGGGGGCAGGAGGAAGCACTTGGGGGGCAGGAATAGGAGTTGTGGTGCAGCAGGAAGCGATTGTGGTGCAGAAGGAAGCACTTGGGGGGCAGGAGGAGGCAGTTGTGGGGCAGGAGCAAGGGTTGTGGTGCAGGAGGAAGCACTTGGGGGCAGGAGGAAGCGGTTGGGGGGCAGGAGGAGGCGGTTGTGGGGCAGGAGGAGGCAGTTGTGGGGCAGGAATAGGAGTTGTGGTGCAGCAGGAAGCGATTGTGGTGCAGGAGGAAGCAATTAGGGGGCAGAAGGAGGCAGGTGTGGGGCAGGAGCAGGGGTTGTGGGGCAGGAGGAGGCACTTGGGGGGCAGGAGGAAGCACTTGTGGGGCAGGAGGCGGCGGTCGTGGGGCTCCATTACCTCCTCCTGCTCCTCGTCGCTGTCGTCGTCGCTCACCACGGGCTTGGCGCGGGCGCTGCGGCTCGTGCGCCGCCGGCCTTTGCCGCGCTCCGGCGCCTTCTCCTTGCGGCCCAGCTTGATCTTCACCTTCACCGAGCGCGCTGCGGCCGCACGGGGAGGATGAGGATGAGGATGGGGATGGGGATGGGGGGCAGGACGAGCGCGGCGCTGGGGTCTCCCCATTGGGATACTCACACTCGGACTCGGAGCCTTCCTCTTCGCCGTCCTCCTCCTCGTCGCTGTCGTCGCCGTCGCTCTCCTCCTCCTTCTCGATCTTCTGCCGCACGCTGGTGAACACCGACTGCAGCACGATGGAGTCCTCGTAGATCTGGGGGGGGGAAGGAGCCGGTGGGCGCGGGACGGAGCCGGCGGTGGCCGCGGCGGCGCCGGGGCCGGGCCCCCACTCACCAGCGAGCCCTCGAGGTTGAAGGTCTGCGCGTTCTGGCACAGCAGCATCACGTCCTTCTCCAGGTCGTTGAGGCTCCGGTACTTGTGGTTGCGGATCCGCTCCTGCGCGAAGGGAAGGGAAGGGTGGGGAGGGGACGGGTTCATGCTCTTGGCAAATGCCAACGGGCACAACCCAACGCTGATGGACACAGCCCAATGCCAACAGGCACAACCCAACGCCAATGGCACAACCTAATGCCAATGGTACAACCCAACACCGACAGGCACAACCCAAAGTGGATGGGCACAACCCAATGCCAATGGCACAACCCAACACCAACGGGCACAACTCAACACCAACAGGCACAACCCAACACTGAAGGGCACGACCCAATGCCAATGGCACAACCCAACACTGATGGGCACAACCCAACACCGATGGGCACAACCCAACACCAATGGGCACAACCCAAAGTGGATGGACACAACCCAACGCCAATGGCACAACCCAACGCCAATGGCACAACCCAACACCGATGGGCACAACCCAAAGTGGATGGACACAACCCAAAGTGGATGGACACAACCCAATGCCAATGGCACAACCCAACACCGATGGGCACAACCCAACACCGATGGGCACAACCCAACACTGATGGGCACAACCCAAAGTGGATGGACACAACCCAATGCTGCTGGGCACAACCCAACATGAACAGGCACAACCCAACACCAATAGCACTACCCAACACCAATGGGCACAACTCAACACTGACGGGCACAACCCAAAGTGGATCGACACAACCCAATGCCAATGGCACAACCCAACACCAATGGGCACAACCCAACACCAATGGGCACAGCCCAACACCAACGGGCACAACCCAACACCAATGGGCACAACCCAACACCAATGGGCACAACTCAACACTGACGGGCACAACCCAAAGTGGATGGGCACAACCCAATGCCAATGGCACAACCCAACACCAACGGGCACAACCCAACACTAACAGGCACAACCCAATGCCAATGGCACAACCCAACACCAACGGGCACAACCCAACACTAACAGGCACAACCCAACGCCAACGGGCACAAACCAATGCCAATGGCACAACCCAACACCAGTGGGCACAACCCAACACTGAAGGGCACAACCCAACACCAATGGGCACAACCCAACACCAATGGGCACAACCCAACACCAATGGGCACAACTCAACACTGACGGGCACAACCCAAAGTGGATGGGCACAACCCAATGCCAATGGCACAACCCAACACCAACGGGCACAACCCAACACTAACAGGCACAACCCAATGCCAATGGCACAACCCAACACCAACGGGCACAACCCAACACTAACAGGCACAACCCAACGCCAACGGGCACAAACCAATGCCAATGGCACAACCCAACACCAGTGGGCACAACCCAACACTGAAGGGCACAACCCAACACCAATGGGCACAACCCAACACCAGTGGGCACAACCCAACACCAATGGGCACAACCCAACACCAGTGGGCACAACCCAACACTGAAGGGCACAACCCAACACCGATGGGCACAACCCAACACTGAAGGGCACAACCCAACACCGATGGGCACAACCCAACGCCGTGGTTTGCCTGCACCCATCGCAGTAGCCACAGCCCCATCCATTGGCGCCCGGTGCCGGCGCGGTGCCGCCGTTACCTTGATCTTCTTGAAGTCCACGGGCTTGCGGATGAGCTCGTAGTACTCGGGCAGCTCCTTGCGGGACGGCAGCTGGATGAAGACCTCGCTGAGCTGCCGTCCACTGCTGCTGCAAAGAGACACGGCGTGGCACCACCGGCACCCGCCCCAACGCGCCCCACGGCACCGACACGCCGCGCCCCGCTCCGAGCGGGGACACGCCGCGGCTCTTACCTGTCCTTGTACTTGATGACGGCGTCCACGATCTTCTTCATCTTCTTGGTGAGGTTGGGGGGGTTCGGTGAGAGCTTCTCTGCCGGCGGCCGCCCGCGCTTCTTCTGCTTCTTGCTCTCCTCGTCCTTGTCGCGGCTGCGGGTGCTGGTGGTGCCGGCGGCGGCGGCGGCGCCAGAGCCCACGTCCGGGTCCCGCTTCCGCTTCCGAGAGGATTTCTTCTGGCGAACCTCCTCCTCGATCTCCTCCAGCGTCCCCTCCTCGATGGCCTGCGCAGGATGAGGCCGCTAGCACGGGGCTGCTGCCCGAGCCCCCCCCACCCCCCCAGCCCCACCGCGCCACCGCTTGGGGGTCGGTTCCTGGCTCCGTGGGGCCACGATGGTGGTTTTGGGGTGACCGTGAAGGTCCCTCACTGGGTGGGTCATCAGGGGATGGGGAGAAAGGAGCCGGCACCAAGAGCCTCGTGGAGCCACCATCACGTCGCCCTCCTGCTGCTCAGAGCAGGCCCTGGCTATGGCACAGCCCCATGCCTGGCTATGGCACAGCCCCATGCCCGGCTACGGCACAGCTCCATGCCTCACTATGGCACAGCCCCACGCCTGGCTATGGCACACAGCTCCATGCCTGGCTACGGCACAGCTCCATGCCTGGCTACGGCACAGCTCCATGTCTCACTATGGCACAGCCCCACGCCTGGCTATGGCACACAGCTCCATGCCTGGCTACGGCACAGCCCCATGCCTGGCTATGGCACACAGCCCCATGCCTGGCTATGGCACAGCCCCATGTCTGGCTACGGCACAGCTCCATGCCTGGCTATGGCACACAGCCCTGTGCCTGGCTATGGCACAGCTCCATGCCTGGCTATGGCACACAGCCCCATGCCTGACTACAGCACAGCTCCATGCCTCACTATGGCACAGCTCCATGCCTCACTATGGCACAGCCCCATGCCTGGCTATGGCACACAGCCCCATGCCTGGTTATGGCACACAGCCCCATGCCTGGTTATGGCACAGCCCCATGCCTGGCTATGGCACAGCCCCATGCCCGGCTACGGCACAGCTCCATGCCTCACTATGGCACAGCTCCGTGCCTGGCTATGGCACACAGCCCTGTGCCTGGCTATGGCACACAGCTCCATGCCTGGCTATGGCACAGCCCCATGCCTGACTACGGCACAGCTCCATGCCTCACTATGGCACAGCCCCATGCCTGGCTATGGCACAGCCCCATGCCTCACTATGGCACAGCTCCGTGCCTGGCTATGGCACAGCCCCACGCCTGGCTATGGCACACAGCCCCACGCCTGGCTATGGCACGGCCTCATGCCTGGCTATGGCACACAGCCCCATGTCTGGCTATGGCACAGCCCCAGGTCTGGCTATGGCACAGCTCTGTGCCTGGCTATGGCACAGCCCCACACCTGGCTATGGCACAGCTCTGTGCCTAGCTCTGGCACAGAGCTCCATGTCTCACTATGGCACAGCCCCACGCCTGGCTACAGCACAGCTCTGTGCCTGGCTATGGCATACAGCTCCATGCCTCGCTATGGCACCGCCCCATGTCTGGCTATGCCACAGCCCCATTCCTGGCTATGGCACACAGCTCTGTGCCTGGCTATGGCACAGCCCCATGCCGGGCACCACGGGCACGGGGGTTGCCAGGCCAGGTTTTGGTGAGGTTCCCGGCCCGGGGCGGTGGTACCGGGGGCCGCGGCGGTGAGAAGCCATTGCAGAACGATGCTGTACCATGTATACCTTGAGCCACTGCTTCTCCGTCAGCGAGTCGCTGTAATCCACCTCCTTGCGGTGCCGCGAGCCGCGGCCGAACATCTTCTCCTCCTCCTCCTCGCAGGTCAAGCGCTCGACCTCGGCGTCGTCCTTGATGATCCAAGAGGGCAGCTCGTCCTCCTCCATCAGCCGGGGTTTGCGCTTGGGGTTCCGGGCCTCCTCGCGCCGCCGGTCCAGGTCCATGCGCTGCAACGAGAGGGCTTTGCCTTCTGGGGGGCTGCAGCACCCGAGGGGCACCCGCACGGTGGTGACACCACCTCCTGCCATGGGCTGGGGGGACCCAGCGAGGGCTTGGGGGGTGTTTTGGTGGCCACCGGCTCCCAGCAGCTTGGTGGAGGCGGTGGGAGACACCCCCCCCGGTGCTGCCGGCGCCGTGGGGCAGCGCCTGTGCCCGTGGCTCTGCTCTGCACCAGCTTCACCGGTGCGGGCCGTGGCGTTGGGCATGGACACCCTCACTAAGGGGTTGCCCAAAGGAGGCTCCACGTTGGGATCCCTCCATTCTGAGGAGCTTTTCCTCCTCATTCCATGCTCCTCGTCCCACCAACAGGGACGATTTTGGGTGGGCAACCGGCTTTTGGGTGCGTTCTGCTGCGGCGCAGCCTCATCTCCTCCTCCCCACAGCAGGTCCCTTCCTCCTGCTCCCCCCGAGCTCGGCCCTTACCAGAGCCGGGATCATCCTGGCTTGGCCCCTGCTCTCCAGTTTGGTTTTACCTGCTGGTGACTCGCTCCCAAGCAGGGAATTCTCAGAGAGAGCGGCTGTTTTAGCCGCTACTCGGGAGCACCACAGGCACCATCCTCCACCTCCAGCCGCTCCAATGCTCACCATGAAGAGGTCAAACTCCTCCTCGTGCCGGGCAATCATCTGGTTGACCGTTTCATCGTCGGGAACTTCATCTTCCTCCTGCAGGGATGGAGAAGGCGGCGGCTGAGGGCGAGCCATTGCTCGGAGCACGGCGCTACCACCCGACGCGTGGGGACACGTGGTGCTGTGTGTGTCGTCTGCTATGTTCTGCATTGATTTTGGGGGGGGTGGTGGTGCTGGGGGGGGTGTGTGTGTGTGTTTCTCTTTTTTGGGGGGGGGGGGAGGGGGGCCCTCAATCGGTCTCTCTACGTTCTCCACGGTGCAAAGAGCACCGGCGGGAGCTGGCAACGTGCGGTGGCCGACTCAGCAGCGAGGCCGAGGATTGAATGGGCGTGGAGACTGAACAACCCCCTCTCACCTTTAGAGGTGGTTCCTCCAACTCAGCGGTCAGGCACAGGGTGGAGGCAGTGTGGGGGAAGCTGCCACTGCCACTGCCGCTGCCCGCGCTGTATCTGTTCTGTGGATAAATAGAGGACTTCAGTCTCCAGGGCTGTCAATCCGGCACCTCTCACCGACGCGAAACAAGGAACCCCTCGCTACCACTAGGAACAGCCATCGGGTCATGAAGGGCTTGGGTTGGAAGGGACCTTAAGGCTCAGCTAGTTCCAACCCCCTGCCACGGGCAGGGGCACCTTCCACTAGAGCAGGTTGCTCCAAGCCCCTGTGTCCAACCTGGCCTTGAACACTGCCAGGGATGGGGCAGCCACAGCTTCTCTGGGCTAGAGACTGAGATCTATCGCTTTATCGTGGACTCATGGAGTGGGTTGGGTTGGAAGGGACCTTAAAGCTCATCCAGTTCCAACCCCCTGCCACGGGCAGGGACACCTTCCACTAGAGCAGGTTGCTCCAAGCCCCTGTGTCCAACCTGGCCTTGAACACTGCCAGGGATGGAGGGGGCCGAGCTGGTCATGCTCCTCTGGGACGCACCGAGCCGTGTGTGGAGCGCGAGGCCGGCCACACGTTCTGCAGTCAATGGAGGCCGCTGCCTGCGCTGCCCCTTACCTCGTCCTGCTCCTCGTGCTCCAGGATGGCCTGCAGGAAGGCTCTCCGCTCGTGGCTGGATGACTTCTGGTCAAACATTCCGGCCTGGATGACCTTCTGGTCCACGTTCAGCTTGTACTTGGCGGCGGCGAGGATCTTCTCCTCCACGCTGTTGACGGTGCAGAGGCGGAGGACGCGCACCTCGTTCTGCTGCCCGATGCGGTGCGCCCGGTCCTGGGCCTGCAGGTCCTGCCGGGTTACAAAGACGTTGTCAATCCTCGGGATCGTCCCCAGGGAGCCGGTTCCGGCGTTCCGAGGCCTCGGCGCGGGCAGGGATCATGGAGCGGCGGCTGCGCGAGGCTCCGGCCGTGCCGGGCCCTGGCTCTTGGGCAAGGCTGGTCCCAGGGACACGGCGGTGGTGGATGGGTGATGGATCATGGATGGATGACGGATGGATGGATGTGGCTGTGTCTTCATCCCCGGGCTGGAGCCGCCAGCACCGGCTGCGTGTCTCAGAGAGGGGCCGATGCTTGAGAGCTCTTCGAGGAGCTGTTGTCTCCGTTCACTTTGCTCCCTTAGTGTGGTTTTAGGTTGGTCTGGTTGGTTGGTTTTGGGTTGGTTTGGTTGGATTTGGTTGGTTGGTTTTGGGTTGGTTTGGTTGGATTTGGTTGGTTGGTTTGGTTGAATTTGGTTGGTTGGTTTTGGGTTGGTTTGGTTGGCTTTGGGTTGATTTCCAGGTTGGTTTGATTGATTTTGGGTACATTTGGTTGCTGGTGGTTTTGAGTTGATTTGGTTGGCTGTTATCGGATTGGTTGGTTTTAGGTTGGTTGGTTGTTTTTGGGTTGGTTGGCTTTAGGTGGGTTGGTTGGTGTTGTGCTGGTTGGTTTTGGGTGGGTCGGTTTTAGGTTGGTTGGTGGTGGCTTAGTTGACTGGTTGGTTTTGGGTTGGTTGGTTGGTTTTAAGTTGGTTTTGGGTTGGTTGGTTGGTTGGTGTTTGGTTGGTTGGTTGGTGTTGGGTTGTTGGTTGGTTGGTGTTTGGTTGGCTGGTTTTGGGTTGGTTGGTTGGTTGGTGTTGGGTTGTTGGTTGGTTGGTGTTGGGTTGGTTGGTTGGTTGGTTTTGGGTTGTTGGTTGGTTGGTGTTGGGTTGGTTGGTTGGTTGGTTGGTGTTGGGTTGGTTGGTGTTTGGTTGGCTGGTTTTGGATTGGTTGGTTGGTTGGTGTTGGGTTGTTGGTTGGTTGGTGTTGGGTTGGTTGGTTTTGGGTTGGTTGGTTGGTCGGTGTTGGGTTGGTTGGTCGGTGTTAGGTTGGTTGGTTGGTTGGTGTTGGGTTGGTTGGTGTTAGGTTGGTTGATTGGTTGGTGTTGGGTTGTTGGTTGGTTGGTTGGTGGTGAGCTGTGTATCTGTACCTGGTGAGGGTTCCAGTCGCTGTCGAAGATGATGACGGTGTCGGCCGACTGGAGGTTGAGGCCCAGCCCGCCGGCGCGAGTGCTCAGCAGGAAGATGAAGTACTCGGAGCCCGGCTCGTTGAACGTCTTCAGCAACATGCCCCGGTCCTCGGCCTTCGTGGTCCCTGCGGGCAGAGCGGGGGGTTAATCCTGCCCGGAGCAGAGCCGGGGAACAGGGACAT
Source organism: Strigops habroptila (assembly GCF_004027225.2). NCBI lineage: Eukaryota > Metazoa > Chordata > Aves > Psittaciformes > Psittacidae > Strigops > Strigops habroptila. The sequence continues at coordinate 207,511 of NW_022651116.1, read as the reverse complement.
GGAACACTTGAGAGAAGAGCCGGAGCTCAGGATGTGCCCGGCTTCAAGGCGGCATTTGAGGGGGGCAGCAGCAGGAGCTGGGGCTCAGCCAGCCCCGAGGGTCTCCCCACGCTGGGAATTGTTCCATGGTGGGACCGGGACATGGACTGGGAGGAGGAACCGCGGCTCATGGAGCTGCTTTGGTCTCATTCTGCACCTCGGCTCCGCAGCGGCTCAAAGCTGCGCCTGGGCTGGATCGGGAAAGAGCCGGCACCAAATCCAGGGATTCATTAAGGAGCTGGCTCCAAATCTAGGGATTCATTAAGGAGCCAGTATCAAATCTAGGGCTTCATTACAGAGCCAGTACCAAACCCATGGACTCATTAAGGAACTGGCACCAAATCCAAGGATTCATTACAGAGCCAGCACCAAACCCATGGATTCATTAAGGAACTGGCACCAAATTCATGGATTCATTAAGGAGCCGGCACCAAACCCATGGATTCATTAAGGAGCTGGCACCAAACCCATGGATTCATTAAGGAGCTGGCACCAAATCCTTGGATTCATTAAGGAGCCAGCACTAAACCCATGGATTCTTTAAGGAGCCAGCAACAAATCCAGGGATTCATTAAGGAGCCGGCACCAAACCCATGGATTCATTAAGGAGCCAGCACCAAATTCACGGATTCATTAAGGAGCCGGCACCAAACCCAGGGATTCATTAAGGAGCCGGCACCAAACCCAGGGATTCTTTAAGGAGCTGGCACCAAACCCAGGGATTCATTAAGGAGCCGGCACCAAATCCATGGATTCATTAAGGAGCCGGCACCAAATCCATGGATTCATTAAGGAGCTGGCACCAAATCCATGGATTCTTTAAGGAGCTGGCACCAAACCCAGGGATTCATTAAGGAGCCAGCACCAAATCCAGGGCTTCGTTAAGGAGCCGGCACCAAACCCATGGATTCATTAAGGAACCAGCACCAAATCCATGGATTCATTAAGGAGCTGGCACCAAACCCATGGATTCTTTAAGGAGCCGGCACCAAATCCAGGCATTCATTATAGAGCCAGCACCAAACCCGTGGATTCATTAAGGAACTGGCACCAAATCCAGGGCTTCATTAAGGAGCCGGCACCAAATCCAGGGATTCATTACAGACCCAGCACTGCTTTTTGCTGGCAAAGAGTGTTCGGGTCTGCACCGGCTCCGGCAGCCCCACGGCTTCACCGGCACCGTTCCTGCACCCGCTGAAGGACGGTTGGGTTCGTGCTCACGTGGCACCAAGCACCTTCCAGCTCAAACCCGGCATTCCCCAATCCCTGTGTACTTCCAGCACCAGCCCTCCTGGCTGCCAGGATCCGGCACCCGTTGGGTGCTCCATCTCTTTGCTCTTTGTTCCCCATCTCCTTTGGGAGACGCCGGTGGCCGCCGCCGGCACTCACCGTCCAGCCTGAGGTATTTGAACCCGCGGTAGGCGAAGTAATCTTCCATGATGGTCATGAGCGAGGTCATCTGGCAGAAGAGCAGCACCTTGTGGTTGGTGGCTCGGAGCTTGGGAAGGATCCTGTCGAGGAGCTCGAACTTGCCGGAGGCGCGGTACAAATCCAGCCTGGGAAGGAGGGAAGGAGAAGAGGGAGACGAGGGGTTGGGAGGAGAAACCCCACGTGGCTCCTCCTCGCGGCTCTTGCCCATCTCACTCACCCCTGCACGATGCCTCCCGTGAAGCCCAAGTGCTCGGAGAAGGATTCCTGCAACCAGGAAGAGAAACGGCGTCAGGATCCGTCCATGCGGCCAAAGGAACCTGATGGATGGCCTGGAAGTGGCCTCGAAGTGGTCCAGGAGAGAACCATGGGGTGACGCGGGGATCCCGCTCCCGCATCGCTTTGGGAAGTGCTGAGGGTGTTCCCAAGGAGCTCATCCCGGTGGGATACACCCATTTGGCATCACCGTGCTCACAGGAAGCGGTTTTGGGGCCAAAAGGGGTGTTTTGGAGGTGGCCTGACCGGCACGGTGCCGGCGTGAAGCCCGGCACAGGGAGGGCAACGCTCCGTCGGGGCCATGGCCGCAGGAGCTCTTGGGTTGATCCCATTTGGGTTGATCCCCTGTTGGGTTGATCCCATTTGGGTTGATCCCCTGTTGGGTTTAACCCTCATTGGGTTGATCCCAGTTGGGTTTATGACCTATTAGGTTTATCCCAGTTGGGTTCATCCCCCATTGGGTTGATCCCAGTTGGGTTGATGACCCGTTGGGTTGATGACCCGTTGGGTTTAACCCCCATTGGGTTGATCCCAGTTCGGTTTATGAACAGTTAGGTTTATCCCAGTTGGGTTGATCCCAGTTGGGTTGATGACCCATTGGGTTTAATCCCCATTGGGTTGATCCCACTTGGGTTGATGACCCATTGGGTTTAATCCCCATTGGGCTGATCCCAGTTGGGCTGATCCCAGTTGGGCTGATCCCAGTTGGGCTGATGATTCATTGGGTTGATTCCCCATTGGGTTTAAGCCCCACTGGGTTGATCCCAGTTGGGTTGATGACCCGTTGGGTTTAACCCCCATTGGGTTGATCCCAGTTGGGCTGATCCCACTTGGGTTGATGACTCATTGGGTTGATTCCCCATTGGATTTAAGCCCCACTGGGTTGATCCCAGTTGGGTCGATGACCCGTTGGGTTTAACCCCCATTGGGCCGATGACCCATTAGGTTGATCCCAGTTGGGTTGATGACTCATTGGCTTGGTTCCCCATTGGATTTAAGCCCCACTGGGTTGATCCCAGTTGGGTTGATCCCTATGGAGGAGGCCACGGTACAGTTTTCCACAGTTTCCCAGAGCTGTTTCCCACCATTCCCAGAGTTCCCACCTTACCTCGATGTGCTGGAACATGTAGGGGTGGTTGCAGATCTTCCGCAGCTGCATGATGGTGTTCATGAGGGTTTTGGTGCCTCCTTTACCCTGTGCCAAGGAGACAGACAATCAGACATCCCGCTTTCCTGAGGAACATTCCGGAAGCGCTCGGCCGGAATTCCCACTTGATTTCCCCATGGCTTTGAAACCCTTTTGCTTATAAAAGGGGGGTTTCGTGCTGTGGTGATGAGCAGCAGGAGCAAGACCAGCCCCCCTCACCCCGGTGGCATTCCCACCCATCCCAAAACAGGGATGCTCCCATATCCACACCTTCTTGTCCTTCTCGGAGCCGTCGGTGAGGAGCACACCCTTGGCCTGCATGTGCCTGTAGAGGACACGCTGCAGCGCCGACATGTCGCACTTGATCACGTATTCCACCTGCGGAGGAGCACGGAGCAATGAACCCCCCCAGCACGGCCCCGGCTCATCCCGGAGCCCCACACGAATCCCATGGGATAGGGAGGAGCCCTCACCTTCTCGGGTAGTTGCGCTTCCACTTCCTTCTTGAGGCGGCGCAGCAGGAAGGGCCGCAGCACCTTGTGCAAGCGCCGGATGATCAGGATTGTTTCCTCCTCGTTCAGGTCCACCTGCGGCACCGGGAGAGGAACCGTCACCAAAGGGATGTTCTTCCCATGGGATCCCCCCGGGATTCCCGGGATCGGTGGGGGAGCCAGGACCCCAAAAGCCCATTTGATGTGACCGTCGCTGTTGGCTTTGCACCAAATCCGTTTGGCACCATGGTTCAAGCACTACGCGACCGGCTCCGACATTCCACCCTCAGGAGAAGCATTCACCCACCTCCCATTTGCTCCATCAGCCCCATCCCAAAGCCAGGATGTTTTCCAAGGGGAATCTGGGTGCTGTGAGGAGGCGGATGAGCCCCTCACCGCAGCCTCTGGGCCGTACCTTCTCGCCCGTCATGGCGAAGGGAGCGTTGAACCACTGCTCGAAGGTGCTGCAGCTCTTGAAGATGGTCGGCAGGAGGAAGTTGAGGAGGGCCCAAAGCTCCGGGAGCTTGTTCTGCAGCGGGGTCCCAGTGAGGAGCAGCCGCCGTGGGGCCACGTAGTGTGTGTTGAGCACCTGGGTGAGCTTGCAGTGGTGGTTCTTCATGCGGTGGCCCTCGTCCACGATCATGTACTTCCATCGGATCTGGAGAGAGGAGGAGGAGGATGAGGATCAGAGACATCCAGGATGGATCCATCCACCCAGGAAGAGAGAGGAAGGAAGAACACCAGCACCACCATGGTCCAAGGTTGACCCCAAGCACTGAACTGCTGTGTGGCTCTTCGTGATGTCCCCAACCCAGGGGACACCCCAATGTTTAATCTTCACCCTGTGGTGCTGGGACAGCGCAGAACCCCCCCCTCAGCGTCCAGCAACCACCTCGTAAGGGTTCTACTGAATGTTCCTCATCCCATGAATTGGATTGATTAAACAAAGAACAAAAGTAAGAGAAAGTGGGAGAATCCAAAGGGAAAGATCACTTGAGATGAGGAGATTCTTCTGCTCCTGCCCCAGCCCGAGAGGACCCACCTTGGCCAGGATGTGCTTGTCCTTGATGATGTATTCGTACGTGGTGAGCAGCACGTTGAACTTCCCGCTGCGGAGCTGAGGGACGAAGGCGCGTCTCGCTGCCGGGGAGCCCTGCGTTGGGAATTCCCAATGGGAACGGTGAAGGGGAGGGACAAACAAACACGGGGCTCGTCGATTTAGTGCCAGGAACCATCCCAGATCTCGTGGGATGATGGAAATGAAGCTTGGAAGGAGGAAAAGGTGAAGCTGCAGGAGCCCAGGGGCGAACCCAATGCCAGTACTTGCCTTGTACGAGACCTTCACCACAGAAGGAGCCCACTTGTCGAACTCATAGGCCCAATTGGACAATGTTCTGGGGGGAAAACCAAGAGAATTGGTCAAACAGGCCCCGGTGCTGTGGGAAGCACCCGGCAGAGCCCGGTCCCAAGGCCTGGCCAAGCAAGACTCCGGTGCTTACGAGAGCGGGACGATGATGAGGAAGGGCCCGTTGATGCGCTTGTGCTCCATGAGGTACGTGATGAGAGCGATGGTCTGGATGGTCTTGCCCAGCCCCATCTCATCGGCCAGGATGCCGTTCAGGTTGTTGTTGTACAGGGACACCAACCACTCCAACCCCTTGATCTATGGGGAAAACAGGGATGAAGGGCTGGGAAGAAGCCGGCTGCAGGCCCAGGAGGTGCCCGTTGGATGCTTCCTGCAGCTCCTCACCTGGTATTGCTTGAGGACCCCGTTGACCATGAGCGTGGATTGCTTGTCCACCCGCTCGGTGACGGCGTGGGCCACGGCGTAGTAGGACTGCAGGCCCCGGGCCAGCGCCTGCGACACCCCGTACTCATCATCCACGTCCTGCTTGGCGTTCCTGCCCCCCGGGAGAAGATGGGATGAGGGAAGGGATCTCTTTGGAGGAAGCCCCATGGATCCCGCTCCTCGTGTTGGGAAGGACTCACTCAATGATGTGCCTGGCGTCCACCTCGGACACGTCGTCGCTGTCGGGGTCGGGGATCTTCTTCTTCTCCTCCACAGGCAGCGTGGGCTGCGCGGGCTGTGGCTGCTCCTCCTCCTCCTCCTGCCGGGACGCAACCCCTGAGCACAAACCCCTTTGTGCCTCCTTCCATGGGGCTGATCTTGCAGCCAGGGACCCGCCGTTGCCCCTCGAGGGCAGCTCCTCACCTCCTCTTCCTCCTCGGACCCACTCTCTTCGCTGTCAGAGCGCGGAGCCACCTCGTACCTGGTTCAGTGCAAACAGGGACACTTCATTGCAACAGGACCAGCCCCTTGTGTTTCATCTCCACTTCTTGTCACCATGATCCCGTTTCCCATAAAACACTCATTTATCCCCTCCCTTAATCCCAACTTCCACACGTGCTCTTGGGAACGCGGCCGGAGCCACCCACCAACCCCCTCCCTTTCCCTTGGGAGGCTGATGGGGTCTTTCCCACCCATCCCACTGCTGCTCCCAACGTCATTCCCACCGGAGGGCACTGACCCGGGGTTCATCTCCAGCCATGCCTCCAGCTGCCCGGCCTTGGGCGCGTCGGTGCCGGTCAGGATCTTCCCACTCTCCACATGGATCACTTTGACTGGGAGGTCGCTCATTTGGCTCGTCTCATCCAGCGGCTGCGGGGTCAAAGCAGGACCGTGGCGGGAGCAGAGCTTTGGCTCCGGAGCCCTCACCATGGGGGAAGGTGGATCTGCACCAAGCTTAGGCAGGGGAGGGCCAAATCCTGCCTCCACCCTGGGCTTGGCATGGAGCTGGGTCTGGTCTCACCTCGCCATCGGGGCCGATCGCCGGCGGCTGCCCCTCCGCGTTCTCTGCCTTCTGCAGGAGGAGGATGGTTGTGAGTGGTGGCACCAAAGGAGGAGCCAAAACCCGGCCGGGCCCCGCGTCCAACCCACCTTCTTCTTCTTCTTCTTCTTCTTCTCCTTGGCCACCTGCGCGGCCTTGTGCTGCCGCACCAGCTCCGTCAGGTTGGCCACGTACTCGTCCGTCTGCTGCAGCAGGTAGGCCAAGCGCTTGTCCTTCTTCTGGTCGATGAGCTTGCGGTAGCCTTCCTCATCCTCAGCCTGCGGGAAGGGACCATTAACCCCCCCCTTTGACCACATAGAGCCCCCCCCCGGGCACCCCAAAGCATCCCCCCCCCCCAGCCCCACTACCATGAGGCGCCGCATCCGCTCCTTCTCGATGCGCTCATTCTCCTTCTTCTGCTCGCGCTCGGTGTTGGCGTGGTACGTGGCCACGGCCTTGGTCAGCTTCTGGATCTTCCCGGTCACCGAGCGGTGGTATTCCTTGAAATCCTTGGCGTGCTGCAGGATGCTGTTGAGGTATTCCTGAAGGGAAAGGGAGAGCCGAGCCCGGCTGTGAGCACAGAGCCCGAACGAGACCAAACCAGAGCCCAAACCATCAGCACAGAGCCCAAACCAAGAGCCCAGCGCCCAAACAAGAGACCAAACCAGAGCCCAAACCATCAGCACAGAGCCCAAACAAGAGACCAAACCAGAGCCCAAACCCCAAACCATGAGCCCAAAGCCCAAACCATCAGCACAGAGCCCAACCGTGAGCCCAAACCACAAAGCCAGAGCCCAAACCAGAGCTCAGAGCCCAAACCATGAACCCAGAACCCAAACCATGAGCCCAGAGCCCAAAGCCCAAACCAGAGACCAAACCATAAACCCAGAGCCCAAACCAGACCCTAAACCAGGACCCCAGAGCCTAAAGTCTAAACCATGAACCCAGAGCCCAAACCAGGAGCCCAGAGCCCAAACCAGAGCCCAAAGCATGAGCCCAGAGCCCAAACCAGGAGCCCAGAGCCCGAACCATGAGCCAGGAGCCCAATCCAAGAGATCAGAGCCCAAACCAGACCCTAAACCAGGAGCCCAGAGCCCAAAGCCCAAACCAGGAGCCCGGAGAGCAAACCAGGAGCTCAGAGCCCAAACCAGAGCCCAAAACACGAACCCAGAGCCCAAACCATGAGCCCACAGCCCAACCCAGGAGCTCAAACCATGACACCAGAGCCCAAATCATGACCCAGAGCCCAAACCAGGAGCCCAGAGCCCAAACCATGAATCCAGAGCCCAAACCAGAGCCTAAACCAGGAGCCCAGAGCCTAAACCAGGAGCCCAGAGCCCAAACCAGAGCCCAAACCAGGAGCCCAGAGCCCAAACCTGGTGCTTCTGGCGGCGCTTCCGCTCCTGCTCGATCTTCTGCTGCTTCTCCAGCTTCTCGGTGATGCGGGCCTCGCGCAGCGACTGCCTCTTGCTCCTCTTGTAGGCCTTGGCGTTGAGCGCCGTCTCCAGCGCCGTGTCCCGCCGCATGCACACCACCACCTCCTGCCGCAGCTTTGGGGCATCCCGAGGGATAAATCCCAGCGCTCCATCCCCCGGGGCTCCCCCGGGGCTCCCCCGGTGCTGCCGGGGCTTACCTGGCGCTGGAAGTTGAGCAGCCGAAGCGCCTTGAGCTCGATGGTGGCTTTGGTCCGCAGGTCCCCGGCCAGGGAGCCCGGCAGGTTCTCCAGCTCCTGGATGCGGTGAGCGATGCGGGCCTGGAGCCTGCAGGGGGGTACACAGCGGGGCTGAGGGCTCATCCAGCCCCATTCCAGCCCCATTCCAGCCCCATCCCAGCTCCATTCCAGCCCCATCCCAGCCCAATTCCAGCTCCATCCCAGCCCCATCCCAGCTCCATCCCAGCCCCATCCCAGCCCCATTCCAGCCCCATCTCAGCCTCATCCAGCTCCATCCCAGCCCCATTCCAGCCCCATTCCAGCTCCATTCCAGCTCCATCCCAGCCCCATCCCAGCCCCATTCCAGCCCCATCCCAGCTCCATCCCAGCCCCATTCCAGCCCCATCCCAGCTCCATCCCAGCCTCATCCCAGCCCCATTCCAGCCCCATCCCAGCCCCATCCCAGCCTCATCCCAGCTCCATCCCAGCCTCATCCCAGCCCCATTCCAGCTCCATCCCAGCCTCATCCCAGCCTCATCCCAGCCCCATCCCAGCCCCATCCCAGCTCCATTCCAGCCTCATCCCAGCTCCATCCCAGCCTCATCCCAGCTCCATCCCAGCCCCATCCCAGCTCCATCCCAGCCTCATCCCAGCTCCATCCCAGCCCCATCCCAGCTCCATTCCAGCCTCATCCCAGCCCCATTCCAGCTCCATCCCAGCCTCATCCCAGCCTCATCCCAGCCCTATCCCAGCCCCATCCCAGCCCCATCCCAGCTCCATTCCAGCCTCATCCCAGCTCCATCCCAGCCTCATCCCAGCTCCATCCCAGCCCCATTCCAGCCCCATCCCACCCTCATTCCCTTTGGATCCCACCCCTCGCTAACTCTGAGCCTACGACCAGAGCCAAGCCTTAGCTCCACTCGGAGTTGAGGGAGCCCATCCTGAACCCCCTGACTCCATGGGCGCGTGTCCCCTGCTCCGCACCTTTGGTGCCTCTTCCCATCACCTTTAGCTCCCTCCCCCTTCCCTTTCCCTTCCCCAGCTTGAACCCTGCTGCCAAATTCCACCGAGAAACCCCCTCCGGCTGCTCCCGGTGCTGCCTTTGCTCCTCCTCCAGCCCCCCAAACTCCTCCGTCGGTGGCACCAAAGGGAACAACCTGCTCCCTACACGCCTTTACCCCCCCTTCTCCTTGCGGGGAGCAGGATTAGACCCCCCCAACCCAAAGGCTCCGCAGCTCTCAATGCACCGGGGCTGGGGCAGCACCCCGCTGGACTGGGATCCGGGGATGCTCCGGGACCCACCGGTACTCGCGCTCCTGCAGGATCTCCACCGGGTCGAGCCCGCGCGGTTTCTGGATGGGCGTGATGCGGTTCTGCTTCTGGTGCAGCTGCACCATGGGCGCGGGCTGCGCCGGCTGCCCCGGCGACTGCGTCTGCGGCGGCATCACCGGCGAGGCGGCGGGCGGCACGGCCGGGGGCGCCGGCGACGGCCGCCCCGTGGGCTGCGGCGCCAGCAGCTTCTGCGGGGCGCTGGTGGGCGCCGCGGCGTTGGCCAGCGGCCCTGCGGGGACACGCGCGGGGCGGCGGGATGGGCGCGGGGCGCGCGGGGGAGCGAGGGGGCCTTGGGGTGCACACATGGGGAGCGCATGGGAGCACATGGCGGGACCTTGGGGTGCACATGGGAGCACATGGGGGGCCTTGGGGTGCACACATGAGGCATGCATGGGAGCGCATGGGGGGCCTTGGGGTGCACATGGGAGCGCATGGGGGGCCTTGGGGTGCACATGGGAGCGCATGGGGGGCCTTGGGGTGCACATGGGAGCGCATGGGGGGCCTTGGGGTGCACATGGGAGTGCATGGGGGGCCTTGGGGTGCACATGGGGAGCGATGGGGGCCTTGAGGTGCACATGGGGTGCGCATGGGAGCGCATGGGGGGCCTTGGGGTGCACATGGGAGCGCATGGGAGCACACATGGGAGCACATGGGGGGCCTTGGGGTGCACATGGGAGCGATGGGGGCCTTGGGGTGCACACATGGGGTGCACATGGGGGGCCTTAGGGTGCACACATGGGGTGCGCATGGGAGCGCATGGGGGGCCTTGGGGTGCACATGGGGTGCGCATGGGAGTGCACGGGGGGCCTTGGGGTGCACATGGGGTGCGCATGGGAGTGCACGGGGGGCCTTGGGGTGCACATGGGGTGCACATGGGAGCACATGGGGGGCCTTGGGGTGCACATGGGGTGCGCATGGGAGCACATGGGGTGCGCATGGGGGGCCTTGGGAGCGCACATGGGAGCGATGGGGGCCTTGGGGTGCACATGGGGTGTGCATGGGAGCGCACGTGGGGCCTTGGGGTGCACATGGGGCACACATGGGAGCACACATGGAAGCACACACGGGAGCACATGGGGGGCCTTGGGGTGCACATGGGGTGCGCATGGGAGCACACATGGGAGCACACACAGGGCCTTGGGTGCACATAGAGCGCACATGGGAGCACACATGGGAGCACACACGGGGCCTTGGGATGCACACATGGGAGCACACGTGGGGCCTTGGGGTGCACATGTGAGCACACATGGGAGCGCACATGGGAGCACACACGCAGCATTGGGATGCACACGGGGCACACATGGGAGCACACATGGGGCCCTGGGAGTGCACACATGGGAGCACACACACGGCCTTGGGATACACATGGGAGCACACGTGGAAGCGCACATGGGGCCTTGGGGTGCACATGGGGCACACATGGGAGCACACACGGGGCTTGGGATGCACACGGGAGTGCACATGGGAGCACATGCGGGGTATTGGGGTGCACATGGGGCGCACATGGGAGCACACATGGAAGCACACACGGGAGCACACACGGGACCTTGGGATACACATGTGAGCGCACATGGGAGCGCACAGGGCCTCAGGATACACATGGAAGCACACACAGGGGTTCAGGACTGCACACATGGGAGCACACATGGAGCCTCAGGAGGGCATACATGGGGCACACATGGGAGCACACACAGGATCATACATAAAACACACATGGGAGCACACACAGGATCACACATGGGGCACACACGGGAGTACACACGAAGGCTCAGGATGGCACACACGTGACATACATGGGAGCACACACGGTGCCTTGGGACACACATGGGAGCCCACATGGGAGCACACACACGTGACACACATGGGAGCACACACATGGGAGCACACAGGGGTTTTGGGCCACACACGGGAGCGATGAGGCCTCAGGAGGCCACACGTGACACACACACGGTCTCACCTTCCGGCCAGGGCTTGGGGGGGGGCCCCGGGCGGCTGCCCCGGCATCCCGGGGGGAACTCCGGAGGGGCCGGGCGGGGGCATGTTGGGCCCTCCCATTCCTGCAGCAGGGAAAAGCCTGGTTAGGCTCCAAACCGAACCAACGGGAGCTCAGCTTGGCCATAGGGAAGCTCATCCCTGCGAGCGTGCTGGGACACCGGGATGGGTTGAGCGGAGAACGTTTGGCTGCCCCATCCCAACATCCAAATCCACATTGGACCAACCTGCATTCAGCTGCGGATCCGAATGGGATGCTCCTTTCCATCCCACCCCATTCCCAGCTCCCCGTGTGCTCACCATGAGGTCTGCTGTAGTTCGGAGGTGTGGGTCCCGGGCCGGGCCCTTGCACTTGGCCTTGCACCGGCCCCGTGGCGGCCACGGAGGGCGGAGGTAGCGTGGCCATGGGCTGCTGCAGGCCGGGCACGGGCCGCTTGCCCTGCACGGCCATCTGGAGGTGCTCGGGCAGCGGCTGCCCCCGCGCCAGCATCTTGTAGGCCATGATCTGAGCGCGGAGCTGATGGAGCTGGTTCTGGTTGAAAGGGGTCGGGCCGCGGCTCTGCTGCCCCAGAGCCTGGGGGTCGGCTCCATCCAGCGGCCCCGAGGCCATGGCGGCGCCGGAGGACGGGCCGTTGGCCGGCACCGGGCTGGAAGCGTGTTCGGAGCCGCCGAGAGGTGATGGGTATCCTGGAGGAGGGAAAACAGGGAGCACAGGGCTGGGAATGGGAACAGCGGGGCAGGGGAAGGGGGAAAACTGCCCCCTCCATGGTGGAGCTGGAGGATGGGAAGCTCCGGAGAGCTTCATCCAACCCAAACCCATGGATTTGGGAAGGAGGGGCATGAGCAAAGGTTGGCACTTGAGTTCTCATGCAGGGGGAAAAGAACCCCCCAAAATCATGGATTTAGGGATGGATGCATGCAGGGAATTCCTCCCTTCTCATGCATGGAGCCCATGGGGTGCAGGGTGGGGGGAAAGAACCCCCCAAATCCCTGTGGGAACAGTGTGTCCACCACCACAACCTCAGCACAGACGCTGGGCCATGCAAAGAGACAGAGCCAAGTATTCACGGCATTCCTTGTGCATTTCCTTATCCCATGGGATAAATGTGAGCAGGAAAGAGAAGCCACCCCCCCCGGAAGAGGCTGCAGAGCCCCATGCGCTTGGTTTAAACACACCAACCTTGGGAATGCTGGTCCATGGGGCTGGGGGGAGGCCCCATCCCCGCGTGCCCGCCCGGCCGCAGCCCCATCCCCTTCATCTGCCCGTAGCGAGGGTCGTCGCTCAGCCCCTTCTCGTGCAGGGGGTCCATGGGCTGGGGGGGGGACACACACAAAAACACCCCCAGGATCAGAGCCCTGACAGGGCAGCGGCCCCAGAGCCCCCCCATGAGCACAAAGGGTTGTGAAGGTTGGTGGTGCTGAAGGTGATGGGCACAAGGGAGGAGAAGGGGTTTGGGGGTTCTATGGTTTGGGGGGGTCGGGTTGTCCTGAGCTCCCCATTCCCACCTTAATCCCCTTTCCTTAAGCACGGATAATGAGATCCGTGGTGCAGATCACCCCCAACATTCCCACCTCAGGGGCAATATGATGCAGGAGCATTCCCAAGGAACGGATTCCATGGGAAACACACCCATTCCCATGCCTGGGACCCAAACCCAGCTCCAAAACCACACCCGGCATTCCCACATTTTCCACCCCGGAGGCAACACGCTGCAGGAGCACCCCCCAGCGATGGATTCCAAGGGGAAGCGAGGCCATTCCCGGAGGTGGGACGCGGCTCCGGCCTCACCTTATGGAGCTGGTGGAGGTTGTCCTGAGCGTATCCCGCCGGTCCCTGCGGCGGCAGCGGGTGCCCGGCCGAGGGGGGGCCGGGGCTGGGCCCCATCATGCTGTGAGCGGAGCCGGGCGAGGGGCCGGGGCTGGGCCCCAGCATGGCCCCGGGGGAGGGCCCCGGCCCCGGGGAGGGCCCCGGCCGCGGCGTCCCGCCCATCGGGGGGTCCGGGGTTGACATGGTCACTGCCGGGATAATGGAGCCGTCACCACCGGGATAATGGAGCCGTCACCACCAGGATACCGGAGTTGTCACCGCTGGGATAATGGAGCCGTCACCGCTGGGATACCGGAGCCGTCACCACCGGGATACCGGAGCCGTCACCACCGGGATAATGGAGCCGTCACTGCCGGGATACCGGAGCCGTCACCGCCGGGACACCGGAGCCGTCACCGCCGGGACACCGGAGCCATCACCGCCAGGACACTGGACCTGTCACTGCCAGGATACCGGAGCCGTCACTGCCGCGATACCGGAGCTGTCACCGCCGGGACACCGGAGCCGTCACTGCCGGGATAATAGAGCCGTCACCACTGGGATACCAGAGCCGTCACTGCCGGGATAATAGAGCCGTCACCGCCGGGATACCAGAGCCGTCACTGCCGGGATAATGGAGCCGTCACCACTGGGATACCAGAGCCGTCACTGCCGGGATAATGGAGCTGTCACCGCAAAGCTCGTCCCAACCAGAGCCCCTGGAAGAGCCCCCAGATTGGGAGCAGAAAAGGCAATGAGGAATGAGTTGGTGGCTCCGGCCTCAGCAGCTCCACAGAGAGAGAAGCCACTTCCAAACCCAGCACAACCGCGGTATTCCCGGTCTCTGGTCCGTGGGGAATGGGGGTTTGGAATGGGAAGGGGGTTTCTCCTCCTCCTGGGAGAGGGGGGATGCTCCAGGGGCTGCAGCAGGTCCCGTATGGAGCCAGGTTGGGAATGAATGTTCCGGAAACTCCAAGGATTTCCCTGCTCAGCCCCAGCTCTGCTCTTCTCCCAAGGTTTATCCCTATTCCCAAGCATCCCACCATGATGTGAGGAACCCCGAGATCCTGGTGCCTACCTATGCTGGGATACCGCATCCAGAG